>NC_142439.1:14830000-15131000 GCF_059453495.1 Arachis ipaensis | reverse complement strand
TATCCAGGGACAATCTAATTAGACTTATCAAATCACAGTCTTCGACCCAAATTAAATCATTTCAGCCTCTGACCCAATTCAAATCATCTCAGCCTCTGGCCCAATATAAATCAATCACTATAAAAACTCAAAACAAAATTCAATCACAATGCAAGCACAAACAAAATACAAGGCAATCACATTTAAAGAACAGTTACAGCAAGTATCGCAGTTATCAGTTAAATAGAATTCATTAGATAGGCAATAAGCACATCCAAACAAAGCAAAAAATGCAACATGATGCATGCCTGCCCTACTAGCCGTGAGCTCACGTGTCAGTTATTTTGCTAGAACCTGACACATCCAATAGCTAACCCAAATATCATCCTCTTGAAAACCGGTAGGTGGTATACTACCACGATCCTCGCAATATTTTCAATTGGAAAACACACAGCCGTGGGCAGTAAATAACCACGATCCCTGTCACAGCCCAAAATGAGCCATGACTGGCGCTCAGGAAAATTATCCCCTAGCAAGCCTAACAGATTCGAATATAAGATAAATAAGAAGGTTACAAATGTTTTGAATAAATTTACACTTTCTAGAATAAATAATTTCATGTTTTAAACAAAAATAAAATAAATAAATATGAATGAATCCTGCCTGTGACATATGGAGCAGATGACATCTAAGAACTCAATAAATAATAGATATCCATTGCAGATCATTACTCTTGAATAGAAAGGCTCACATAAGCAAGTATTTATTCCTGAAAAATAATTTTAGAAAAACGGAGTGAGTTTTGCAACCCAGTGACTAAACAGTATATCTATAAGTTACATGAGACCATATAAACATTATTATAACAATAATTTTAGTTAGAAAAATAATTTATATGAATAAGTGAATCAATAAGGGAGTTCTCATACAGAAATCAAATCAAAAGTCCACACTCGGGCTGCTTCACCTCTATGGGTAGCCCTTTCCTCTTGTGCGTCCTAATAAAATAATAGATCTAACGTGTGGTCTACACGTTAGGCTAGCAACACCCCTGCTAGCTGGAGTCTGAGTTAGATGCATCTAAGTTAACGTCATAACCGCCGTTAACTACGATTTTCTAATACGAGCCTCCCAAACCAATTCAAAACATAATTTCAAATACAACAAATTTTTTATATTTCTAATATATGAGATATCGAATCAAATCAAATTAGATAATTCTTTTTCATCAGAAATCTTTTCCAATCACACTTTTTCACTAAAAAAAATTCAAATATATTTCACAATTTTAAAATGAGTAAGTACCAGTAAATATCTTGATGCTTCAAAAATATATATTCAAGCAAAATCAAACATTTTGAAATAATGTAAAACTTCATCAAAAATATATATAGTCTCATGTATAATTTCAAAAGTATAAACTTCATAAAAATGAATTATTTAATTCCAAAAAATCAATTATTCTAATCATTTAAAATCATTCAAAGCAAATATAGCTATAATTCAAAGATCATAATAGATATATGTCAAAATAATTATAGATGCATAATCAAACAACTATAAATGTAAAGCCTACTCACAATATGGTCCTAAAGGACCGAAGAGGCCGAACCCGGAGTGCGAAATTAAAAGGTGAGGAAAGTTGAAGTAGAATAGAATGGAAGAGCACAGAATTTGGACCAAGGCAATGGCAACAACTTCAATTCTCACGACAGGCAACAATGACCACAACACCAGGCAGTAGTTTCAAATCGAATACAGAGACAAAGGAAGATAAAATTCTGGAAAATCCAAAACAGAACAAAGACAAAAATAAATCAAAACAAGAACAAGGTAGAAAAATGAAATGGTGGCAGAGATAAGGTGAAAATAGAACAGACTAAAAGAAGATGCTAGACTAGAACAGTGGCAAGGTAGTGTTGCCAGTGATTTTGGAAGCTCTGGCGTGTTTTCCGACGATGGTAGCGCCGTTCCTGGCAACTAGAGGCGCGGCGACGAGTCTCCTTCTCCTCTAGCGAGTTCCTCCTCCCCCCTCTGTTCGTGTATAGTCATGTTTCTCTCTCTGCGGACTCTCTCTTTCTCTTTCTCTCTCTCCTGTTCGAGCTTCTCTTCCCGGAAACCCAATGGTGGCAGCGGCGGCATAGCAGCTCGGCGACAAGGTCTCCATCGGCAAAGATGGATCGGCGGTGGGAAAAGCATGACGGCAACGGATCTAACGACGATGAGACTGACCGCGTCCCTCTCTTCCTCGCGGGTCCTCCTCCTTCTCGGCGACCATGATGGCGGCACGGTGAAACGCTAACGGCAGTGACACTCCTCCAACTTCCTTCAACTCGCAGACTCCCTATTTCTCTTGGGTTGACGTCGATGGCGACTTGGCAACGGCAGAACTTCGGCGGCGAGGCGTGGAGGCAGCAACCCCTTCTGTCGTTCTCTCTTTTTTTCTGTCTGGGTGTATCTGTGTATGGTGTGAGTTTTGAAAAGAAGGGGGGCTGTGGTTGATGAGGAAGAGTGGAAGTTGTTTAGTAATTTAGGGTTAGGGTTAGGTAGGAGGAGTAAGGGTAATATTGGAATTTTGATAAAATTAAAGAGTAGGATATTAATAATAGAAAAAAGAAGCTTGGGACATTACAATCCCCACCATCTGTAAGCAGTATACCACCACAATCCCCACAGATATTTTCACAACTCGTGGGCAGTAAACAACCATGATTTTCACGTTCATCGCGACACTAGACAAGCAGTACACCACCACGATCCTTGCCAGGTCAAAACTCACATTCATAACCACAACTTTTTAAAATCTTGACCCAGAGTAAGTGGGACTAAGCCACAACCCTTGCGTACTGCCTAGGTATTTCAAATCACAAATCTCTTCTTCTTTTAAAACCAATACCACCTCTTTGTGACATTCTCCAAAACCTTCAAATCAATTTCACTTAAAATCAATTCTTCTTTCAAAAGACAAAGGAAAATCATTTATTAGTTAAACCCCTTGGCAAGGCCTCTAGACTTTAGGGGAGCGACAACCAATCTCATTTTCTTAAATTCATTAAAAATTCTTAAAATCCTATCTTCTCAATGAATCAATTAAAATGAAATTTAAACCAAAACCAAATTATTTAAACTCAAACATAATTCATTCTTTTCTTAAATAAATCAAAATAAAATAAAATAATTTTTTAATCCAAATTAACCAAAATAAAACTTCTCAAAATTCTCATAAAAATTTCGACAGCACCTCCCCTAAAACCTCGGAATTTGCCACCCTTCTCGGGTCCCATCCAAACCATTTCTCAACCTTCTTTTTAACGGGTTCAAAATCAAATCATTTCCCAATCAAAAGAAATTTAAACTTCCAAATATCACATTATTTTCGAAAATCTGACCGGTTCCAATATCAAATCATTACCAAATCTCAAATCATTTCCATAATCAAATCATTTTTAATATCAAATCATTTTTCCCATAAAACATACGGATCAGATTTTCAATAAATCATTTTCATGACAACTCAACTCGAAGAAACCAACACAGTCCAGAATTCAAGCAACCAATCCCATCAATCATAATAATTCAGCCGCAATTATCAAAACACATTCAAACACTCGATAGTCGTTTTATCACAATCCAGAGATTAATCGAACAATCACCAACTCAACCAAATCAGTCAGATAAATATTCAACTCCATCCAAAACAGTTCATTTCAATCTATAAAACTCACAAAATCATAAAAATATATTTTTCATATTAATATCGACTTATAACAATTCTTGAAAGTAAAATAAGTTTAAAAAATTGCCCTACCTCAATTCGTCAAAACTCTCAAAACCAAACGCGTCAAAGTCCCTTTTTCTTGGCCCGCAACAGCGGCAACCACAACCACAGTTTCATTCCAGTTCCACAACAACCGCAGCAACTCTAATCGCTACATGCAACCTCAAAAACTCAATCCTATCGTAATAACACCGCAAATTCCATAGAAACATATATCAGAAAAGCGATAAACAACTCATCGCACAAAGAAAGGAACCAAGGACGAAGCAGCGGCTGCTTCAGCGGTGGTTCCGATGAGCTCCAGCAGCGGCGGCTTCCACCGGTGACAAACCAGATGGTGGCGATAGCGGTGGTGCAGTTCGATAGCGGTAGGAGAAACTCTCTCTCTCCCCTTCTGCATGCCTTTCCCTCCTTCGAAGCCCACCGTGAAGACGGCAACAGAGCCGCTCCTTCTCTACTCCTCTATGCGTCAACGGTGGTAGCTCCTTTCGCAGTAGCTCGACAGACAGAACGACGACGGCAACCCAGCAGCAGCGGTGATGAATTGACGGCATGGGAAGCACGATGGCGTACCCTTCCTCTCGGCCTTGGCTCGCGTCACGTCATTCTCTTCTCTTCTCGTGTAGCACCAGGCGCGACGGCTGCGGCAGCAGGATGCAGTGTGGTGGTGACGACTGGGTGCGGTCTGGCCTCCCCCTCCTCTTCTCTTCTTCCTCCTTCCCCTCTGCTCTCTCAGATCTCTTTCTTTTCCGTTTCTATGTGTATGTGTTAAGGAAAAAAAGGGAGAAATGACAGCTAGGATTAGGGGGAAAGGGTGAGCAAGCCAATTTGTAATCACCTCATTAGGCTATGTATAAAACCATTCTTTTGCATTTTCCTCAAGAGAGAATGGGAAAGCGAACACTAGAATTTCGACTTCATCATACCCATGCCATCTAGTTGTTGAGCAAGCCACTTGGAAGTCCTTTAAGTGCTTAATTGGCTCCTCCGCCGGCAAACCATGGAACTTGGGCAGTAGGTTAATCAACTCGATTTTGAGTTCAAAATTAACATCCAAATCGGGGTACCGAACTTGGAACGGTTGAAAGGTGATGTCTGGAGCCCCTGCTTCCTTGAGAGTGATCCTCCATGGTGCCACCATGTCATCATCACCTATATTACTTAAGGAGGTGCTAGAACTACCTATAGAAGAATATGATGTTCCCTCATCGAATGTAGATAGAGAATCACGGTTCGAGGGCGATGGTGAATTGGGTTGCTCGTGAAGAGATTCCGATTCACTATGAACAAATGCTAACCGACGCTGAACTTGCCTAATATGAGTTGAAGTTCTTTTGATCTCAAGGTCGAACGGGGCTAAGCTCGGATTCGGAAGTGACCATGCCATTCAACTTAGGAATCATGGAAGTCATGCAATTATTGTAAACAAAAGGGAACTACTAAAAAAAAGAAACAATTAACAACTAACAACTAACAACAACTACCAAAAACAAAGAGAATCATAACTATTAGCAAGAATCAGATAAATAAGCAAGAAACAAACTATTCACAGTATTCACATATTTACAACAACCAACCAAATGACACATATTGTAAAGTCTCCGACAATGGTGCAAAAAACTTGATGCTTGCTAGACACCAGTTCAGAATTTCACAAGTTATAAAACTTAACTACATTGCAAGTATAGTTCCAAACCAATGAATACTCTCAATCAAAGTTTAGAGAGGTTGCACAAAAATCAAATCAATTACCGGGAGTTGAATCCTGGGTCATTTCCCTTGGACTTGCAATCATATGCATTTAGGTTGATTGTGGAGTTTGGGGGGTTTGAATGTAATTGCAAAAACGAGCAGCTAACAAGTAGATTGCTAAGGAGTAAAGTCAATAAGCAAGTAAACAATTAACTAAGCAAGCATGGAACTACAATAGCTAAAATTAAAAGATAACTACACTAAGAAGCAATTAAATGGAATTATAAATTATCAAAGGAGTGAGCTAATAAAAGAGATATCAAGCAAATGATTAAAGGACCTTGGCTAGGGTTGAGAGTCTAGGATTCTTATCCTTGTTATCAACCACAAACATGGTAATTGTGAAGAGTTAATATCCTACTTAGTCGACCTCTAAACATTAAAAAAAATCAAATAGGCATAATTGATCTCAATCCACAAATCCTAACCAACTTACCAATTAAGTTTAGTAAAAAGTTAGCGTTAGTGAAAACCAAATCAACTAACAACCCTAATTACTCAACCCCAAGCCAAGAATTTAAAGTTCTACTCCATAATGAAAGGAAGCATTTCAACAAACATTGGGTGCAATAAAATAGAACATTACCAATTGTAAGAATTAGCCAAAATGATACCTAATCACTATAAGATATCAACAATAACAACTCAATTAAGCATATATGGAACATAAAAACATCAATTCATTAATAAAAATTTAAAATTCACAATGTTCATGAACTAGGAAAATAGCAAAATATCTCAAGAGTAACTCAAAAGAAATTCTAAGTAAAACTAAGGTAGGAGAGCAAATAAACTGAGGCAAAACTACAACTAAACAAAATCAAAATTCAGAACTAGATGCATGATTTTTGTAGAACCTTAGAAAACTTAGAGAGAAAAACTAAAAATAAAACCTAGAACAAAACCTAGCTAAAAATTGTAAAATAAAGTGTGTAGTCTCTTGTGTGTTTGCCTCCCCTTGGATCTTGGCCTCCCATCCTCATAAGAGAGCTGGGTTGGGCCCAAAATCGTTGTCACATGCTTCCTTTAAGTGAGGCATGAACTGTACATCATACGTACACACATATTGGAAAAGATGCGTACACACAAGGATCTGGGAGACTACAGGGAGAACAAATGGTGCTTCATCTCGGACATGCAGAAGGTAAGGATGATATTGACATACGTTAATACAATCTGAGTATCGATTTGATTTAATGAATATTTTTTAAGGGACTATTTTGATTTAATGAACTTCTTTAAAGGACTAAATTGACTAAGTATCTTTTCGTGTGTTGTCTCCTCTGCAGGGTTTAATCCCTGCCGTTCAAGAGGTGTTTCCAAGGGTCCATCATCGATTCTACGTGTGGCATTTGTGGCGTAATTTCTCAAAGCAGTGGTCAAGCACTGAGATGAAAGATCTGGTGTGGGAATGTGCAAGGTTGAGGACAACTAATGAGTTTAATAGAAATATGAACAGAGTTAAGTTGATAAATGAGAAAGCTTGGGAGTATCTTGACAAGTGGCCGAAAGATGCATGGACTAAGGCACATTTCAGTGAGGTTCCGAAGGTGGATAACATATGCAACAACGCATGTGAGTCGTTCAATGCCAAAATCAAGCACGAAAGGAGCAAGCCGATCCTGACATTAGCTGAGGAAGTTAGAAGGATCATCATGAAGAGCATGATTGACAATAGGAAGAAGTTACAGAACTATCAAGGAATTCTTCCCCCTGTTCAGCAGAGTAGACTGGAAGCAATGATAACCCTGTCTAGTCATTGGACTCCTCAGTGGTGTGGGGATGAAAAAGAAGAATTGTACGAAGTGAATGGCTGGCCAAATAATATGGTTGTTGACCTGGGAAAGCGCACATGCACTTGTAGGTTTTGGCAACTAACAGGTAACAATTTTAACACTTATATAAGTTTCCTTCAGTCATGTTACACGTTTTAATTAACAATTTAACTTGTTTGAAAAGGTATGCTGTGTATGCATCAATATCAGCCATACAGGATAAGAATGACAAAAAGGCTGAAGAGTACTGTCATGAATGGTTGAAGATGGATGCGTACAGGAGGACTTACTGTTTCAATGTCAATCCGGTAAAGGGACAGGATCTACGGGGAAAAACACCACATCCTGCTCCTGTCCCACCCCCATTTAAACAGAAACCTGGAAGACCGACAAAAAAAAGAAGAAGAGAGAAGGATGAACAACCAATTGGGTCAAAGACAAAGATGAAAAGAAAGTACAACCCAATCATATGCATGTTCTGTGGTGAGGTTGGCCACAACAAAAAAAGCTGTGCAAAGAAGAAAGACTTTGATGCTGAGAAAAATGCCAGGCAGATGCAGCTACAACTAGCAGTTGTTGCTCTTGCTGCAGATGGTGCTAACCCTGAAGTGAATGTTGTCCCTGTAGAACATGATACTGCTCCAGAAGCAATACAACCATTGCCTTCACTTCCAGCACCCATCCAACCCCCTACAGAGATTGACATCAGCCAATCTGAGAGCATTCTACCAACCCAAGCTACACAACAGGTTGTATACTCTCATGACTCAAGTGTAAGAAAAATATTTAATTTTGTTTTATAAACTAACAAGTACTTTTGGTATTGGCTTATTTAGGATGAAGTTGTAGCTAGGCCACCTAAATTACAGGTGATTAAAGCAAAAGCAAGAGCTAGATCCTCCCCTACACCTACTGCAGCTGCACCAGTGGCTATCTCGGCTGAGACCATCAAAGGGACAAGTTCTGCAACTGCTAAGAAGCTGGCCAACTTTATGACTTTTGTGCCTACTCCAGGCTTCAAGCACCCAAGGAAGAATGATAAACCACATTGATTAGAAAGCAATGTTTGGGGCTGCTTTAGTTTTTTTGTATAAGGCAAATGAAATACCATATTAAACATTGTGGTTATTGTAATCTGAAACTTGTATCTGCCCTTCTCTTTTGGTGTAGCCTTCATTTTTAGGATTGGATACCTTATGAATTTGTTGTGGTACTAATCTTCCAGACAATGTGACAATTAGCCTTGAATGGCAGCACAATGCTATGACTACTTACTTTGATTACTTATCCTATTTATGACTTAATCTTATAGCAACAGTGATATTGATTAGTTTGCAATATTCCACAATGCCAGTAATTGAGAGTTTGGAGTTAGTCATAAACAGCACTAATCAAACATCTATTCTCATTCAATCGATCCAAATCGATACACCATTACATTTCAACAGGATTGTGTTTACTTGGAAGTACGTATCAAACAACAAAGGATCACATTAATCACAACTATCACAAACATGAAAATTATTAGCAATTTCAAAGATCTAACTTCACCTTCCAAGCTACCCAATCTCCATGCCACCTTCACCCTCCATTCATCATACTCACTTTCAACCTGCAATTCAATTCTAGAATCTTCCTTTGTACCACCTTCAACCACTACTTCATAGTCATCATCACCAACCCAATTAAAGTAATTACAGTGACTGCCCTTCTACAAATTGATAAATCAGAGAAGAAAACAATGAATGACACCCAATAACACAGAACAAGATGAAAAACTTCAACTTTTTCAACACAACTTACCCGGTACCTTGGACATGCATAGAATAATCTATTTGGGTTCTCTACTGTCCCAAATTTTTTTATCACAGCCTTCAACTTGCAGAAACATGCTTCCTCGTGAGTCTTCCTCCTCATTCGCATTGAAGCACTGGAACCGTTACTGTCGTGCGATCGAAGAGATACACCACCACTACAACCTCCATTTCCTGTCTCCATCCTCCCAGCGACCCAACAATTCTAGCATCTACCCAACTATGTGACCATATGATTCTAGACCGCGACTTATTTATCATCGCATTTAGGATTAAGGTTCATCATCCAAGGGACTGATTTGATTTCTTTAAACGAACTTACCTTGTCAGCAACCCCAGCATCCACGTAGGCGTTAACCACCCAGGCACTTAACGAATCACGTCACCCAACGTTAGCCAGCTCAGCGGACGAGATGACGGAAGGACTAATGTGGTCTTGTCCGTCATCTTTCGAGGATGATTTTGATTAACTTTATCATTCGGGGACTCATATGGAGATCGAGGTATCTTTCAGGGATGATTTTGACTATTAACTCTATATGAATTAGTTTTGGAAGAAAAATTATTAATCTCTTATATCTAAGAGCACACCAAATGAGGAACTTTCTTAAATTTCCATTTATAACCATCATAAAATTAAAAAAAAAACTTTATATGAGCTTTTGCATCATAAAAGAGAATAGAAACTAAAGATTTTTCTTTCTTCTCTAATAAAAAGGACCAACTTTAATTTTTATTGTGGTTCTTTGTATTATAGACCAATTTTATTATAGTCTTACCATATTTAATTAATTGAAATAAAGATATGTTAATTTAGTTGCTAATTCTTTTTATAATGTGTTATAATATGTTATTCAAAATTTAGTTTGAACAAAAATGACAATTATTTTTGCAATACTATTATTAAAATTTACAGATTTGAAAATAAATTATAATGAAATATTAGTCATATATAAGAAAAAAATTTAATTTCATAATTAATAACAACAATATATAATTCGAGTCTTAATTAATAAGCAATATTATTTTATATAAAAAAAAGTTAAATATTACAATTGACCACGTCTATTATAAAATTGACATATGTATTTAACATGGTTAAGTAGGGATGTTGGGACTATATTTTTTATCATAGAGTTAAATATAATTAGAAATGAATAATAAAGTGTTTGTGAATTTTGATTGTGGTTGCATGGAAAATAAATAATTAATTATATAACAAAAAATTGAAAATTAAAATTACAAAAGTTTTGTGTGTTCGAATTTTGAAACGTATTTGGTATTAAAAAATTTTGATTTGGATTTTTAAAATTTGAAAGTTGAGTCGGTTGGGTATTTCGAATTTTAAGAAAAATTTTAGGTAACTGACACAAAAAGGTTGAATTGATTTCGAATTTGGACCAAATGGCAACCAAAATATGAGTAGCTTTTGTTTTGAAAAAATATTAGAGAATTTAAAAGAGCTTGTGTAAATTGAGGCTGAGTGTAAGTAGTATTTATAGAGTAATAATAAATTAAACTTTATTATTATAACGAATTATAGCCATGGTTTTGAAAACCAAATCGAACCGGCTGGTTCAACTAGAAAAATTGAAAAATCGGTCACCTAGTCAGTCCGGGTAAGGTCAGAAATCGTCTGGTAAAAACCGGTAAGAAAATCGGTCGAACTGGGAGAACCGTTCGATTTTTTAGCGGTTTTTGGTTTGGATATTAAACTACTAAACGGCGTCGTTTTGAAGGTAAAAAAAAAAAAAAAGAGAAGCTAAACGCAACGAACCCTAATCCTAATCTCAGTCTCACACTCTCACAAGAGAAAGCACAGCATAGCCACCACGGGCAGAAGAGAAAGCACTCACGGGCCACAATCGAGCAGCCCCTCTTCGCTGTCGCATAGCCACCACCATCGCCACTGCATCCCACCGCCATCGCCACCGCATCCCACATCCCACAGCCCCTCTTCGCCGTCCCACAGCCCCTCTTCGTCGTCGCCGAGCTCCCCTCCTCGTTCATCGTCATCGAGCTTGCCTCCTCCATCGTCGTCGCCGAGCTCGCCTCCTCCATCGTTGTCGCCAAGCTCGCCTCCTCCTTCGTCGCCATTACTCGCCGCCGGTAATACTCTGTTCTTATTCGTTTGCGCCTTCCACCTCACCTCCTGTTTAATCGTCGCCTCCTCCTTCCACCTCGCTGCCTTCTGATTTTCTGTGCTTGATTTTATGATTTATTAGCTTGCGATTTGTTCATGATTTGTTATCTGTGCTTGATTTTATAATTTTTATGTTCATGATTTGTTATCTGTGTTCATGTTTTGTTATCTGGATTCATGATTTGGTATCTGTTCATGATTTGTTATCTGGATTCATGATGAGGTCATCAGAAAAATTCTGTTTGAGTTGCTGTTCATGATTTGGTATCTGTTCATGATTTGTTCATGATGAAATGAGTTGCTGCTTCATGATTTTGGTTGCTGAATTATTTATTTGTTCATGCTGGATTACATGATTTTGGTTGCTACTTCATGATTTTAGTTGCTGCTTCATGTTTATCTAGATTACATGATTTTCTGAAGTTATTTTCTGGTCTTTGATTTTCTGATTGTTACAGATGGAACAATCACAAAGTAACCCACAGCCACAAGATAATGTTGTTCAAGATTCTCAAACTGGTTCATCCAGAGGTAAATCTGATCCAGCTTGGCAATATTTTATAGTGAAGTATGACAAAAATAACAAGGCTCAATATACATGTATTTTCTGCTTGAATACTTACAATGGAGGGGGATATATAGAATGAAATATCATCTTGCAAAAATTCCTGGACAAATTAAAGTTTGTAACAAAGTAACTGAAGATGTTGAACTTCAATTCAAAAGGCTTTCGGAGGAAAACAAAAAAAATAAGGCAGAAAATTATGAAGTTGTTTGTGAACCTCTAATAATAAACTTTGATATTTGAAGTTGTTTGTGAACCTCTAATATTAAGTTATGGATAATTTATTATGTGAAATTTTAAATTTTATTAAGTTAGAAATTATTGAATTTATATATTTAAAATTATTTTTAGGTTTTTTAATAATTTTATTTAATATTTTATTAAACCGGTTCAACCCCGATTGAACTCCGGTCGAACCAGTGAACCATTGAACCAGTGACCTCACCGGTTTATTGATCGGTCCGGTTTTCGCAACCTTGGTTATAGCTCAAATGGCATAATCTTTCTATACTCACATAGAGATTGCGGGTTCGTATTTGTCACAACAAAAAAGTATTATTCTTCCAATGCATAAAGCAAGTTCTAATTACACTTGTGTTACATTTCAAAAAAAAAAATTACACTTGTGTTAAAACAGAAACTCTATTTTTCTACCGTCGTAGGTTTTCTAAGATTCCATGATACAAAAAATTAGTCATTTTAATGCTAATTAGCAAGATTCTGAAAATCAGTTCGAACCGAACAGTTAAATCGTCAAACCGTGAAACAGGACAAAAAACAAATCGGTTAGATATCAAAATAAAAAATTAGAAATCGTTTTTGGACCATTGAACCGGTTGAAAATTGGTCAGTCGAACCGAACTAGGATCCGGCTGGTTTTCTGAAAATTGATCTGGACACGTTTGGTTTGTGTTTAGGCTCAGATTGAAATCCACGAACCCTAAGTCCTTAACGTGCAGCAGCCAAAGCCATTTTTTAGTCTTCACCCTCATCACTCAGCCTCAGCCACTCTTCTTGTCCTTCTCCATCCAGCCGCCGTCGCAACTTCTTTCCCCTCCATCGCGTAGCCACCGTTCAAACTTCGAAGCTACGGTCCTGAACTCCGTCGCAACCTCCTGCCTCCGTCGCAACCTCTTTCACATCTGTTCTGAGCTTCCACCACCTTTGTATCGCCGTACTTCTACCGCGGTGCTCCTTTTTTGTCGCTTGTTCAAGCTTTCCTCAAGCCCTCGTTTCTGCTCCAGCTCGCTATTATCGTCACGCTTCGGCCTCTATTTTGGCTGAGCTTCCGCTGCTGTTCAGCCTTCATCTGAGTTCTCTCTCCTTCATTTGAAACCCTGAATCTCTGTTTTGTTCATTTTTTTTATATAAGTAATTTCTTGCTTATCTCTGTTTTGAGTTTTTTTAGGTTTTTTAAACCAATATAATTTAGTTTGTTCGCTCATGATTAATGATTTAATTGCAGACTGATTTTTATTATCGATGATGAATAATGAGCATTATTGAATATTATTGATTTGTTCTTGTTATGAGTAATGATTTTTTTAGGTTTCTCTATTATGAGTAATTTAGATTATTTTATTTTACAATCATTATGGAATTGTTCTTGTTGTTCAGATGTATTTTTTTATTTAATTGTTCAGTGTTGTACTTATTATTGTTGCTGATTGTTGCTATTTGTTTTTTATGGTTTTGATTGTTGATGTTTGTTTACTGATGTGTTTGTTCTTATTGTTCTTGATTGTTGTTATTTTTTTTTATAATGATGTTTGTTTGCTATATTGCTATTTTTCATGTTGTTTTTGTATAATTTTATGCTGTGTGTAACTTAATTTTTTACATTCTTTGTATTATGTTTTGATTATTTAATTGTTAAAGAATTGCTCCTAACAAAGTTAAAAGAGATGTTTAAGAGTAATGAAGGAATTACGATTTGGGAGTGTGTGATCCGTCAAAGTAGTTGAAGGTTCTTGACTATGGCTCTTGTCTTTTGATTTTGATGATTAATAACAAATTTTAATATTTGTCTTTGATATTTGGATATTTGATATTTGAATATTTATTTAGTTTGTTCTTAGATGACATTATAACACTTTGAGTGATGTATTACTTTTAATTTGAATAATATTTTAAGGTTTATGTTAGAATATAATTATGTTTTAGTGTGCTTATTTATACTTTATTTATTATTTTATTATAAAACGATTATTTCGATTGAACTACAGTTAGACCGATTAAACTTATAAACTAATAATTAAAGTGGTCCGATCTTTTGTTCGATTTTCAAAACCTTGCTAATTTAGTAATCAAAGAGACTCTTTTATTTAAATAATTATATAAAATATATTAATTTCTAAAATGCACATGGATGAAGAAGAGGGCAAAAATAGGCGAACTATTTCCGCTGAGGCTCCCGCAAAATGGAATCGACCTCCATCCCATGTCAGGTGAAGTGTCCGCGAAATGGAAGTCAGCATGTCAGCCCATTTCTACTGTGGCGTTCGCGAAATGGCTGGTAAGTCTCATGCAAAAATTAGAGATGCTGCACTATGCGTGTAATCGAGCCATCTGAAGAACTCATATTTAGGTATTAAATTTCGCTAGGGAGTTAATGGGGTATTTATATAATGTATACAATGAACTGTTTATTTGACTCAATATGAGTTAAAAATAAAAATTATCCACATTTATTCTCATTTTAAAAATACTGTTCATTTTTGTGTTAATTACTATTGTACACATTGTACCCCAATTACATTGGTTCTCTATACTTTTTCTTAAGTATTTTATTATGACTGAAAATTCAAAAGAATAATAATAGTCAACTTTTAAAAAACAAAAAAACAAAAAAAAGTTAATACCAATAAATACGAATAATAATAACATAAACATTTATAATTATTAAAACAATAACAAATATTTTTTTCATAACTATTAAAATGATAATGATCAACTTTTTTATAAAAAAAAGTATTTTAAATTAATAATAATTTCAATTTTTAATACATCCAAATACTAAAATTTTCAAATAAATATGCAGAAATGTAAAATTGGTCCAACTGATTAAGATATTTTTCAGCATTAATTCCACTATTTTTTAATTACAATAATAATTTTTGAGTAATTTATGTTAATAACTTAATTGGGAGCTAAAATTACGTAAATGTCCAGAATAAAAATTAGTTACACATTTATTCTAAATATTTATATATACAGGGTGGACATAGTAAAAAAAATTTTTGTATATTTATTTTAAAAAAATTATATGTATTATTTTTATTTGTATGTTTTTTATTTTAGTATTATTTTTGTTCGTATATAAAAAAATTATTTGTTTTACTTTATTCGATTTATTTTTTTTTATGTTGCCCACAGAATTCCCCAACCCAACAGGTCAAGGACTAATCCGTTGCGGATTGGAGCTCCATTTAAAGGTCTGCTGCTGACTAATGGGTTGTTGCATGCACAAAACGAAATTCGAACTCCCAACACTTACTTAAGCGTACGAGCGAGCTAACCACTCGACCAACCCAAATTGATTACTTTATTCGATTTATATATCTATTTAAAACATGCATTTAACCAATTTTTAATTAAGACATATGTATAATTTTAAATTTTTAATTAATTTGTTAACGTAAATTACCCTATTTTTTTTTTAACTCACAATCTCTCTCCAACGGTTTCACTCACACTACCACCAGTGGCTAAATTTCTCCCTTGCTGTGTTTTGGTCCCCTCCTCCCCTTTTATATTGTTTCACTCCTGAAACCTCTAAGCTTAGCCACCAGCAACAACCAAAGCATGTTCGTACAGAGACTACCAATTCGCGGGCGCTTTCAACGGGTTGGGCCATTTCGCTGGTGCCGACACGCGGATGCTCCATTTCGCGGTTGCCTCCAGTGAGTTGCTTCAATTCGCATGCGTCAGTCACTTCTTTCAACATGCCGGCTCCATTTCATATTCACAGTCCAAGGCCTGACATACTGGCTTCCATTTTGCAGGCACCTCACCTGACATGGAGGTCGATTCCATTTCACGGGCGCCTCAGCAGAAATGGCCCTGCCTATTTCAGTCATCTTTTTCATCCGTGCGCATTTCAAGAATTAATGTATTTTACATAATTATTTAAATAAAATAGCCGTACCAAACACACCTTGAAGAATTAAATAATGTAAATTAACTAGTTTGTTGTTTCTTTTATACAAGTTCAATCAAGCAGAATAATTTTGATATTCTCAATTTGGCACTGAACAAAATGTGCAATAGAGTCTCTAAAGATCTCTGAGAGATGTTGCAGGAAGTAGTGAACCCAACTCAATACTTGGGAAGTTTGTATGAAACCAAATTGAATATATATAGCGCTACTACATAAATGGTTACAATCCAAATTCGATCAAAGAATATGGAGCAGTAACTTTGCTACAATAAGTTGCACACATTTATAATTATATTCATGCAGTTTCTACAGATGTTGTTAAGGATGAAAATGTGATTTGTTTCAGCAAAATGACTAATATAGAAGCATAAATAACAACTAAGTCAACAAGAAACTCACTTCTAATAGGTAACTTAAATCACAAAGTTAACTTTTTTATTGGTACATAAAGAAGTGGAAGTTATCCCAAAACCAAGAGTTATTCAGTTCCTGCTAACAAAATTACAACACTTATGGTTCAATACTTCAATCACAATGTATTTCTTGACACATTTTCATGATGCTGCAAACTTTGAAACAAACCTTTTTCAAGGACCCAATCTTCAATCATTGCTTGAGATGTCACAGGTTGATCAGAAGGTAAAAGATGCCCTGCCCCTAACACCACAACATTAGTGAGTGACTTCCATTGTTGGACATAGCCAGCAAGCTCTCCGTTCACCTTCCATATCTTCCTCTCTGCATTCAAAAAATCCTCAATCCCTTCCCACTTCATCGTCTTCACCCACGCCTCGACCTGAACCACTCCATCCTGAATATCATGCTGACCTTGATATAACAACACCCTAGTGTTCCTCACCAATTCCTCTACCATGTACTTCACACTCTTCATCACATCAGCATGTAACACGGCGCCAACCACATCGCTGCATCCTTCAAACACAAGTGACTCATTCTTCACCCCTAAGGCCTTCTTAGCTTCGACATTGTTCAAGAATTTATCAACTACATCATCGCCATAGGGCTTTTTCCTTGTGTAATCAAACAAAGTAGCCAACCCTGTTACATTCCTCAACTTTCGCAAAACCACATTCCTTGCATCAGTTGCAGCGCTCCAATTCCCAATCTGCGCTAACCTAACTGCTTCCAATTGATCCTTCTCCAACTCATTCCTCTGCCTCTCATTGATCAAACCAATATAATAAGCATTAACAGCATGAGTAACCACTTGTGTAACAGGGTCAGTCAACCCATCTCCAATAGCCAAACCAGCCAAATTCACTCTCTTAGAACCGCGCAGCCGTGAATTCTCCTTCAATATATAGTATCCAATAGCAGGAACATACTTTCCAGCATAACTTTCACCAGTAATATAAATAGGACGGTTCTTGAAAACAGGATCAAGCTCAACAAACCTTGTTATAGCAGCAAAGAGATGCTTTGCAACACCATTTTGATCAGTTGGGATTTCTTGTGTTGTTGCTGCCACACTGAATCCAGAACCAATGGGGTTATCAAGAAAGAGGAGGCCAAAGATCCTGTTCCAAGCACCAGGGTTTGGGTGAAGTGTAAGGGGTGATTCATCAGTGAGAGTCCATGGTCCAAGCTCATAGAAGTTGCCAATCATGGAGGAGCATCCGGGGCCACCTTGGAGCCAAATGAGAAGAGGGGTTTGGGAGAGAGGTAAAGTTGAGTTATGAGCTTCATAGAAAGCATAGAAGATAGCAGAGGAAGATGATGTACTGACTGGGAGGTAACCAGATTTAGTAGGAAGAGCTTCTTTTGGGAATGGATTGTTTGGATTTGAAGAAGCTGAGAGTGAGACTAAGGAGTAGAAGATAAGGATCGTGATGATGGAGAAGAAGGGGGTAGTTGACTCCATTTGCTTTGTGCTCTTCACTCTCCAACTGTGCAGAAAGAGCAGTGTGAGGCTATTTGTTTGACTTTTTCAGAGATGGATCTGCATCTGCTCCTAGATTATCTACTTACGTGTCAGAATCAGATGCAATTATGCAAAAGAAAATAAAAATGATCTTTATTTTATGTCCTTCAACCTGCTTTATCTGTTGGTGGTGTTCAGCCTGAGAGATTCTTTCTCAAAACAAATCATCAATTAGCAACGTGCAATAAACATGTAACAATATAAAAGTTAAATTAACCTTAACACATTAATATTTTTTAAGTTTAAAAGTAACCTGTATTAACGTAGAAAAGAGAGAAATTGAAGTAAAATATAAAAATCATCATTTTGCCAAAGAAAAAGAAAAAGAATCTCCACCCCACAGGCTGCACCTCCAATTTCATCTGTTAAGGCCTAAGGGAGAATGTTTCACATAAGGTTAGGGTTCCCAGCACCACCCACACCAACAGGTATTCATTCCGCATCCGCTCGAACTCGATCGGAACGAGTTGGCAACCGGTCAACAGCGTGTAAGGCCAGAATCTGGCCAACTCTTTCTGCTCAGTGTCATTGAACTACCAATTTAATTTGCTAATAATACATAATAATATTTAATATTATAAAATATAAAAGACTAAATATTATGTTTGAATAAAACAATTTACTTTTTATAAATTTAATTAAATATAGTCAAGTTAAGAGATTTAAGATGCAAATTAGATTCAAATTGAGAGTTTAAATCCACAAATAAGAATAAAATGGAATTTAAATCTTATCCTATCCTATCAATTATCACCCCTAAATAGGTGTTAGTAGCTTTATCCCAAAATGAAATACTAGAAGAATAAATATTCTGCAAACATACCATCTGTTGCTTTTCGAATTATATCATGATCATGAAAACGCACATCAATCGCACCAAGGATAATAATTTGAACAATTGACTTTTGTTTAGTTATCTAATATCTATAACAATCAACAATCCACCATGCGAATAAGTTACCACACAAAAAAAAACAAGGAACAAAATTATTGAAATAAACTGTGATACTACATAAACTCTGATTGAAATATGTAATGCATCCACAAGAATGACAAACTCCAGATCCCACAAGAAAATTGCTTTTAAGTTAACTTCATATTCCAATCTTCCACTCACATGCAAAATCAATCAGGATCTGGTTTGTCGAGAAAAAGGAGGGCAAAGACTCTGTTCCATGCGCCTAAGTTGGGTCGAAAAGTGACTTGTCAGAGAAAGTCCATGGTTCCAACCTCATAAGGTTGCTAAGCATAGAGGAGCAGCTAGGGCTGCCTTGGATCGGGTTTAAGAGACCCTATTATCCTGAGGTTGAGATGCGTGTAATTGAGTCTCAATCGGTGGCTCTGGTTTGTATCCCATATCAGGTTTAGAGGCCTCTTCTGATTCAGGTTTTGATTCTGAAACCAAACCTTGATCTTGCTCTTGTTGCTTCTGCTGCAAACTTTGATTATCGTCCTCAATTGGATTATCTAAGTTAACCAGACCTTCAGCATGATCTTGTGATTGTAACTGCTCCTCACATTGGTTTGTGTTTGTGTCTAGCTTTATTTTCCGAGGCCTCCCTCTCCCCCTACCACTCCCCTTGCCTCTACCTCGACATGTACCATCACCTCTACCTCCGCTGATGCCTCTACCTCTACCTCTACCTCTACCCCTACCCCTACCCCTACCCCTACCCCTACCCCTAGAATTCTGCTGATCTTGATCATCTTTCTGTAGCTGCTTATCTTGATCATCTGTTTGCAGTTGCTGCTCAGAATGGTTTGCATCTTGATCTATTTTACGAGGCCTTCCCCGACCACAACCTCTACCTCTACCTCTACCTCGACCTAGACCTAGACCTAGACCTAGACCTAGACCTAGACCACTACCAGTGCCTCTGCCACTGCCTCTGCCTCTGCCTCTGCCACGACTATACTCCCTTGGGTTGTTTGCATCAGTCTCTGACTTACGGGGCCTTCCTCTGGGACGCTTAGCTGGACGATGCTCAGCATTTCCAGACACTGGATTCTCATATGCTTGATTCCCATGCAGCGGCTGATCATTATGAACATTCTCAGGAGCTAACATAGCTTTGTTTTTAAACATTGTTGGTTCCTTGTGCCTTCCTTGACCTGCAACTTGAACTTGAGGAGATGACTGCCACTGCTTCTTGATAATATTTACCTTGGGCTTTTGTGCATCAAGAATAAGGTCACGTAACGGTAAAAATGACTCCTCTTGATCGTCTGCAACTGGCATAGATTTCAGGTGCCTCCCTCTGCATTGGCGCTTTGGAGAATGCTTCTCAGGATCACCAGATATTGAGTTCCCATCTTGCTTTTGTTCAGGAACATCCAAAGAAGACATTTGTTGTTTCAATTGTCCTTCTGACAGTACACATTCTGAGCTCGGAAGATCAAGTGGCTTCTGGTAATCAATAACATTCAGCACAGTTGGGAGGGATGAACAAATTGTTTCTGGGTGCACTATGGAGTACTGTTGGCAACAAATTTTTAAAAGAATATCATCATGCCCGGCAACAAATTTTAAAAGCACATCATCATGCTCATAGTTACATGGAACAAAAAATAAGCATAAGATTATATTTCTCTGAATAATTTAAGGAACAAAGGCTGATGGTCAATAAGGCAAAAAAAATAGAATAAAACAAATTCCTGTCATGAAAGTTTAAAAAGAAATAAGGAATCAATGAACAAACATGTTTAAGAGGACTTTTAAATGTGTGGAAATTAAATCTTTTATATTGACCTATTAAAGGAAAGGTAATGATAACATGAAAGCTAGGCATATGATAAATTAGTTTTTTTGTTATGTTGACATTTTTGGTAGTTTACCCTTCTTTCTAATATTGATAAGGAAAGGACAAGGGTTGTCACCAAATGACCCAGAGTAGGGTTAAATTAGCCTCTACATAGTGGATCCAACCCTTCCAAGAACTCTGGGCAGAGTGGAAAGTTTATAGCACTAAGCTTCCCTTTATTGAAAACAGAAAGAAAGGCACAAATATATACGAAAGAAAATGCCAATTGTTCTCCAATACTGTCCTGTATAGGAAAGCTTCAAATGTCATCAAATTAACTCCAAGTACACATTATTAAATAATTTGACTTTTCTAGATTGAATGAAAGCATCGCAAATCCCAATATTGTAGCAGGGAAAGATAGGACACTTATCTTATAAAAAGCTTTCCTAAAACTCTCTAATCAAGCAAATTCTTGGATATAACGAGTAAACGAGCTCCAATAAAAGGGCACTAACAACTAACAGCCCCACCACATGAATGATAACTATCAAGTACCAACAGCACATGCCAAAAATGATAGAAACACCATAATACCTGATCCTGTGACTCCTGTGCTAGAGGCTCTGCTTCAACATATTGTTCTACAACTCCAGCCCCTTGTGATTTATTCTGCTCTCCAACCCTTTCAGCTGACTGGTCAAGTGCTTCTTCCCCCTTCTCTTCTGTCCATTTCACCACACTAATTGGCTCATTAGTCCTAACATCACCTAAATCATAAACCTGATGTTGTGCCTCATCTCTTCCCTCTTTAGGCTTATCACTCTTCTCAACCTCTTCACAGATTTTTACTCTTTTCCGCTTTCGCTCTCCACCTCCATCCATGCTATGCTGACTTCTCTTCTTTCCTCTCTTCTTCCTCTTACTCTTACATTCCTGTCTCCCCTTCCGATCACCATGTATTCCATCACCATCAACCTGTAGAACATATCTGCCACCCTCATTACACTCAATCTCCTCATCCTGGCAAAGCTTCTCTAATTGAATACCCAAAATCTTCTTATGTGCCCATGGCAAATCCTCATACTTCTTTACAATGAAATTAGAAATTTCTTCTTCAGTGGACCCTTTATTCTCATTTAGCTCCGATATTGCCCTATGTATCATCTAAAAAAAAAAAGGCACAAAAGGGGGCGAAAAATTAAAATCGAAAGAAGAACAGCATGTGCATTATGATCATTTAAATTCCAAAGAAAATAAGACACTCAATAAGAAAAATAAAAAATATTGAAAATTTGGAGAAAAGTAGGGGAAAGGAGCTACCAGTGCATAAGGAGGGTGCGTGGGGGTGTGGAAAGAAGGAAACATCTTCTTGAGACGCTGCTGAATGAGAGAGGAAACATGGCGTGTTTCGAGGGAGAGGGAGGGGTTGGATTCAGCGAGCTGAGACAAGAGAGAGTCTTTGAGGTTAGCAATGATGCGGTTTCTTCTAGAATGTTCGTTGTCGTTGGGAAGAGATTGAGGTTGAGGAGGAGAATGAGGTTTCCCGTCTTCGTCCATGATTGGTGCCAGCCGTCAAGGGACTTTGATTATTTGTGTGTGTAAAGTGCCACAGAAGTGGCGAGTAGGGGCGAATAAAGGCCGAAGCGTGAACAAAGGCCGCGAACTAGACGGAACGACCAGAGGCGATGACGAGTAGTGACTGAGTGGAGGGGTGGAGGCTGGTGTTGAAGTGAAATTGAGTGAAAAGAAATAAAAACGAAGGAAATTGAGGTGAAATTTAACTTCTATTGGTGTGTTTGGACTTTGGATAGAAGAAAAATAAGATAAAAAGATATTGAAAGATAATTAATTTACGATTTAGTTTGATAAAATTTTTATTTTTTGAAAGTAGTTTATGAAAAATAATTTTTTAAAAATTGTAGCATTTGTGTTTAGTAAAATTAAATTAAAAATGATTTTTAATAAGCATAAATATTATAATTGTGTTTGGTAAAACATTTTTTAAAATTTAAAAAAATTATAATAAACATGTTTATAATGAAAAATAATTTATTTTTTTAAATTTTTAAAAATTTTATATAATATTTTAAAATAAAAAATTCATAATAAACATAAATATAATAAATAAATTTTTATTTTTTAACTTTAAAATTTTATATAAACATCGTAAAAAATTATTTTATCCTAAACATCATCATTAAAAATACTAAATTACCTAACTCAAATTTTAGAGACTAATAGTTTAAATATTTATTTGATTGTACTAATATAAATAGAGTTATCATTAGTCAATAATAAAATTTGTATGTAATCCAATGTTAGTACTGGATAAGTTTATTAGACCATTACCCACCTATATATATTGGCTCACTCTTACAGATTACAAAAAATGGGACACATATCTCAAATAAACAACTTTTATGATTATATATCTATATTTACATATGTATATACATGTTATTATAATTTTGACTAATGTTTATGCAAGGAAAATTTTATTATTAGTTTTCATAAACCAAGTCAAGCTCTTCACATTTCAAAGAACAGATAAAAAACAACAAACAAACATAATAGATCTACAGAAAAAATACAAAAACAACTTACAAAAAATAATATAAATTGATAAAAGTTCATTATCTAATACGTGATAGAGATGTATTTGTGTTGAAATTTGTGAAGATTAGGTTGAAAAATAAAAAATATATGAAAACTGTGTTAGAATTTGTGAAGGTTAGGATGAAAAGTTAAAAATATACGAGGATTTCAATGGCAATATAACAGTAGGAAATATGTGCGAAAAAATAAATAAAATTTGGAGTAATTACACAAATCAGTCCCCAAAGATTTTAGAATCGGACATTTTAGTCCCCAAGAAAAATTAATATACAGATCAATCCCCAAGGTTTTACTCCGGCAGACAAATCAGTCCCCAGTTCATTTTTCGACAGAGTAATTACCCTGATCAATCCCCAAATATTTTAAAAACGGACATTTTAGCCCCCAAAAAAACTAATGTACAAATCAATTCCTAACGTTTCTCTCTATTAGACATAATAGTCTTTCGTTCAAAAATAAAATAAAATAAAATAATTATTATTAAATAATATTGTACTATATTTTTTGTATTTTTAAAAAAAATAATGATAAATTTATTCATTAAATTCTTTTATATATATATATATATAGTCACTCAATAATAATAATAATAAATAAAATTATTAGAGATTATTTTACAAGAAATTCAAAGTTAAAACTATTTGATATTTTTGTATTTAATATAATCAAAAAATGTACTATTTTAAAAAATATGTTTGTATTAAAAAATATGTATTTAATATAAATCCAAATTGAAATATTTTCTTTTAATACATATTTTTTAATATAAACATATTTTTTTACATAGCACATCTTTTAATTATATTAAATACAAAAATATCAAATGGTTTTAACCTTGAATTTTCTATAGAATAATCTCTAATATTATTATTATTATTATTATTATTATTATTATTATTATTGTTGAGTGACAATATATATATAAGAATCTAATGAATAAATTTATCATTATTTTTGTCCAAAAAATACAAAAAATATAGTACAGTATTATTGTATAATTAATAATAATAATAATAATTTTATTTAATTTTATTTTTTGACGGAGAACTGTTATGTCTAACAGAGAGAAATGTTGGGAATTGATTTGTACATAATGTCCGATTTTAAAATTTTTAGTGACTAATTTAAGTAATTACTCTAAAATTTGATAAGTACAAACCAGCTTTGAAAAGCTCCCGCTTAGGTACTTTCAAAAACATCCCTAACTTTTAAAAGTCACAAACACAAGCACTTGAACTTTTTAATTTACTAAACATAAGATGAGGAACACCTCTTGAAAAAACTTTGCCAAACTTAGCTTATGTTGTTTGTTTGGAAGAAAAAATGGAAGAAAAAATGAGTTAAGTTATAGAATTATGGAGTGGAACGAATTTTTTTCTTCCGTTTTCTCGCTTAAGTTGGGGAGAAAATTTGTTGGTGGCCCTTTCACTTTTTGACACTGTTGTATATTTTCCTTGACATTTTCTTTCAAAAACAAACGGGAAAACTTCATAATTCCCTCCTATTTCTTTTTTTCCGTGTTGGAACCTCCCTATTTTCTATCTAAACCAATGTTCTGAAAATCGGTTTGAACTGTCGAATCGGGAACCGTTAACAATACGGTTCGAACAAAAGGCAAAATTGCTAAATTTAAAAACCGTAGTTGAACCACTGAATCGAATGAGAACCAGTCGATCAAACCGAACTGTGACCTAGCCGATTTTTAATATTTTGCCAAAAACGCTGCGTTTTGCCCACAAATCCAAAAATGAACCCTAGCCTTCAGTTTTCAGTCTTCACCCAGCCCCCACTGTCGAGCCTCCACCCTCCAGCCCTCCACTCACCTCTCGCACTCAGTTCCCACGCCTCGAGTCTCCACCTTGAGCTTCCGGCGCAACCTCCGTCCAGCCACTGCAGCCGTCGCAAGTTCCTGGAGCCAGCTTGGAGATTCGCACAGCCCTTTCCATCGCGAAGTCATCCGTGGAAATCGCAGCCACCGCCACCACTCCTTGCCGTCGCGACTGTCTTCCTGCCGGTGCCAGCTCTGTTTTACCCTTCCACCCCAGTCACTGTCCCTGTCGCCGCCAGCTCTGCATTCTTCCCTGTCTTCCACTAACCCTAGGTATAAATCTAATTTGTTGTAATAATAATTATTGAAGTATGATTAATTCTTGGTTCTAACTTCTAAACCTTGCTGTTATTACTTGAAGTATGATTAATTGTTGCTTCTACATTCATCATTTCATTCAGCAACACCATTCGTATACAGACCGGATCAACACCCATTTGAAGCATTATTAAATGATTTTCATTTTGTGATTGATCTTTCCGTGTATGATGTGTGTATATGTGAGGCATATTGAACCCAAAATTGTTGAGTTTTATAACTACAGCTTCTCTGAATTAACATGCTGATGTGTTCTTACTTCTTAGTCAAATGAAGATTAAGCTTTATTTTTTAGGGTTTTTGTACTCTGTTTATTTAGCTCTACTTGCAAGCTGTCTTACTTGTACTTTTCATGCTTCTGCAGTTAGTTAGTGAGGACTATTTCACACAAAAAAATATTAGTTGTTGAAGGACCTCACTGGAAAATAAACTTGTGTGGCCATTCATTGACACATTATTGCACAGAGGAAAATCCATTGTTGAAGGATCTCACATGTTTGGTTCTTAGGGAAGAAGATTTTGAAGATAACAACTTCTTTATGAGGATTTGGCTGAAGAAGTTTTCTAATATTGTTTAATTTTGAGTAGTATTTGATTGTTGTTAATTTGAAACTGACTTGAAACAATTGTAAGTATTATGTTAGCATCAATGACATTGTTTATATGTTTATATCATTAATGTTACTCATTGTTGATTTCATAGTGCAAAAAATGTTCATTTTTGTCTGATTCTGTGTGCTATATTGGGCGTGTTCAGGTTTTTACATGTGTTGGGCTTACAATAAAAAAAAAAATTTGTCACATATAATATAATCATTATAGAGCAGGTCCAAGAAACCAAAAAAGATCATTATATATAATGTTTACAAGAATGAAAATTTCAATTTGTGCAGAATCTATTACTCTGTTACAGTAATGCATTATATTTAGGATGTTGTTTGTTGAGATTATTGGGTAGTGGGTTGCTGTGATATTGTGATTGGATTGTATTGTTATTGCTATGTTGTGTCTGTTCTGAAACTGATTAGTGATTTTCTAAATGTGAAATCAATCAAAAAAATTGATTTTGTGTTGTCGAAATTATTGCTAAAATGGGTTTGTTACTCTACTGCTGTTTTTTAATTTATGAGGATGCTATTTTTGAATTTTTTTTTATAGATTTATTAATTTCAGAGTTTAGGGTGATTATTTGTTGCTGTGTTTTAATTTTAAACCAGATTGATGCTTTCAAAAAATTAAGAAACCGCAAATGTTCCATGTTATTGATTTAGAGCAAGGAAATCATGAAGATGATGCTGTTGTTGGAGGTCCTGGGAGTGATGTTGATGATGGTAGTGTATTTCTCTTATGCAGAAGTCGGTGGTTCAAGACACTCTCATTTCTAATTTTTTTACTTCATTGTTTAACTGCAAAATTTGGTTTTTGATGCTTTTTAATGTTGAATTTGATTGATTCTGTGAATATTTAGACACCCTTTTGTTTATGATTCATGGAATTGAGAATTGGAATGTTTGGTACTACTCTATATGTATACTTGTTCTATGTCTTGGTGCTGAGTCTCACAAATATTCTCAATTACTTAGAGCTATGGTTTCCTTTTTGAATGGAATTTTATTTTTTCAAAAGAAATTATAGAGGATTAGGATTGTGGATTCTTTAATTGAGTGATGAATGTAAAGCTGAAGATGATGATGACAAAAGTGCTTGGAAACATATATTTTAAGAGAGTTTAAAAAAACTTGAGTTTATAAATTGATAAGATCATATAGTTTTGGTGTGTTTATTTATATTTTATTTATTATTTTATTATAAAACGATTTTTTCGATTCAATCACGGTCAAATCGATTGAACTTGTAAACTAATAAACCAGTAACTAGAATGGTTCGATGACCGGTTCGGTTTTCAAAACCTTGATCTAAACAAACACAGTGTGAATGAAAGAAAGAGAGGAAGAAAGGGAAAAAGAAACGGAGGTTTTCGTGGAAACCGGCCAGGTTCTGGTTCAGCCCGACCAGCCAATTTTTATCAACGGTTTTACATGTCTAATTAAACTGTTAATATTATCGGTTCGTAGTTAGACCAGTTTAACTGATCAATTCGGTCCGATTTTTAGAACAATGCAAAAATTAGAAATAAGAAATCATAACAAAGCCATTTTCATCAATAATCTCAAGTTTTCAACAATGATATTGAAATCAGAAATCAAAAATCATAACAAAGCCATTTTCATCAATAATTTCATAAATCAATAACAAAAATTAAAACACAATAACAAATAATCACCTTAAAAAACAGCAGCAGCAGTAGCATAACAACAAAAAATCAATAATTTCACATTCAAAAATCAAGAATAATCAGCAACAAAAATTAAAAAATAGCAGCAACAGCATAACAATACAAAATCAATGATTTTACATTCACAAATCAAGAACAATCAGCAACAAAAATTAAAAAACAGCGGCATAACAACACAAAATCAATGATTTCACATTCACAAATCACTCAAATCAGACATGCAAAAGTTAGAACAGAGCATAAAAGGAAAAAGAAACCTTGTAAACAGTGCCACTAACCTTCGACGAGGGGGGAGCATGACAGAGAGCAGGACGACGACGAGACGACGGCGAGCAGCTCGAACAGAGAAGCTGCGGGAGGATGGACGACGTGGCGAGTTAAAATAGACAACCACGGAGGGAAGAGGGAAGCTGCAGAGGCACCAACAACCACGGACAGCGGTGATGGAACCATTGAAGAAGCTAGGGTTTTAGTTATGGGTGCTTTGAACTTTGAAGAAGGGTTTTGGTTTTGGATTCCCTTTCTTTGCTGAAAGCTTGAAACGCACAAAGGAGGGGTTTTGGGGGGAAGGGGGCGTGAGACGTGACTCAAATGTGGGGTCCATTTTTTTTTAAAGCAAGCAAAACGGAGTAGTTTAGTAAGAACTAAATCGATTTTTGGGCAATTCTCTAACTAACGGTTTAGACATTGGACCGGATTGTTTTTATTGGTTCCCAATTTGATCAATTTGACCAGTCGGTTCGGTCCGGTTTTCAAAATCATGTATACCCTGAACTCTCGTCACTCTCTAACCAGTTCACTGCTACACTTTCGTCACAACGGCGACACAAACACCAACACCAGCCTCCACCCCTCCACTCAGTCACTCCTCGCCATCGCTTCCAATCGTTCCGTCTAGTTTGCCACCTCTGTTCGCGCTTTGGCCTCTATTCGCCCTTACTCGCCACTTTTATGGTACTTTACACACACAAATAATCAAAGTCCCTTGACGCTTGGCACCAATTATGGACGAAGAAGAGAAACCTCATTCTCCTGCTCAATCTCTTTCCAACGATGACGAACATTCTATAAAAAATCGCATCATTGCTAACCTCAAAGACTCTCTTTTGTCTCAGCTCGCTGAATCCAACCTGTCCCTCTCCCTCGAAACACGCCATGTTTTCTCCCTCGTTTAGCAGCGTCTCAAGTTGCTTCCTTCTTTCCACACCCGCACATACCTTCCTTATATACTGCTAGCTCTTTTTCCTTACTTTTCTCCAAATTTTAAATCTTTTTTATTTTTCTTATTCAGTATCTTATTTTCTTTGGAATTGAAATGATCATAATGCATATGCTATTCTTCTTTCGATTTTAATTTTTTGCTCCCTTTTGTGCTTTTTTTTAGATGATATAAGAGGCAATATCGGAGCTAAATGAAAATAAAGGGTCCATTAAAAAAGAAATTTCCAATTTCACTGTAAAAGAGTATGAGAATTTGTCGGCTAATTTTTTTGGATATGAAAAATATATGTGTGTTGTGCATCGTTATGAAAACTGTGAGTGTTAGACATGAATATGGGACAATTTTTTCTGAAACAAGGAATGAAGAAATCGGACCATCCGATTTCTTTGTAAAAAAATTTTAAGTTTACTAGTGTGGAAAAGAAAATTTAAATTTTGGTGAAGGTAATCGGACCCTCCGACTTGTATTTAAAAAATTAAAAAAAATTGGAGTACACAAATCCGATTTGTGTACTCAAAAATCGGACGGTCCGATTTTTACTCCTAACACCACAGTCGCGTAAAGCACCTATACACTCCATAATTACGTACTACACCATTTCTCCTTCCACACTTAAATTAAAAAGTGGAATTTGTCATGGGCACCTTTGTTTTTTCTTTTTTTTTTTTTTCCTTTTTTCATGTCTGTTTTATTTTTTTTTAAAGAATTAAGAATTATTTTATTGATAATTGAAATAGAGTTCTTGCTTGGATTGATGTTAATATATTAGTGGTGGTGATGGTGGAAAGCACTAAATGATAATGGTGACGGTAGTAATAATGATTTATTCTGAAGAGAATAAAATTAATATTTAATTTGTATTAATATATTATATACATTATCACCAAATACTTGTCTAACTTTATGTATATATATTTTTTATATTTGTATCTATATTCTTATGTATTAAAGACACTAACTAAATACAGCATTAAAGATCAAACTCAAAAATACTATTGAATAACCCAAGTAACCATGACAATTAAATTTCATGGTTTTTCATGGTTTCCTGCATTTTTTAATATTTATATGGTCTTTTTTTTTTTTTTTGTCATACAAACACAATCACACACACTAACCTAGCCACCATTTCTAGGATTCATGTTTATACGGTCTAAACTCCAACAATCGAGTCCATAAAAAACATTGGAGAACATCCATGTATGCAATTTTAGGCTATTGGCCCATTTTGGCCCTTCACATTTTAACCCAATAAAAGCAAAGCATGACCCACTATTTTTGCTTTAGTTTCTTGAATTGGGACGGGAAGAGATATAATTTGGATACTCATACTCCATCTTTAATTAAATCGAGGGAATGAGTTTATTCTTCTATATTCTAATTTGTTATTCTGATACTTTCAATTTGTTAAATTAATAAAACATTTATTTTTCGAAAGTTCCAGAAACTAGTTTTACTTATATTTTTGTTTACTATTAGTAAAAATATTTTAAAGAACTTAAAGGTAATTTATTATTACTCTTAAATGGTTGTGTCCAGCCTACAAATATTTAAACTATATTTAATTTGGTATTTATGATAAGAACTCAAATACAGAAGACCAAAAAAATAAAAGCAAAAACAAAAAAAATGTCTTTATAAATTGGAACTGGCGTTGTAATTTAAACGTGGAACATTTTTATTAATTATGATTTCATTTTTCTAAAAAAATTGTTTGTATACGATTTTTTTAATTATATTATATTTTTTTATAATTATATAAAATCTAATTATTTTAATTTATTTATTAAATATATTTTTTTAATAAAATTGATGACTATATTAAACGCATTATTATTTGTATATTATTTATTAATCGTATTTAATCTCATTTGAGTTAATCTAATAACTATAATATATTTCATATGGTCCATCTAGTGTACAGATGCACTTTGGTACAGATTTACAGATTTTTGTTTTTATTTGGTTTAAAAGTGTATCACTAAAAGTGTTGCTTAAAGAGAAAGTGTTACCCTTAATCGTTAACTTGGCTCTGATACCAATTTTGCAATCTTTTTTACTATATGATACCATTTTTTTTTTATAGTTTTCAATCTTGTTTTAGTTTATAATATTCTTTTTTGCATGGATTATTGTATATAAAATCTTTTATCTGTTTGTCTTTTTCTTTAATATAATTTCTTAAATCCTCAAAAACTTCTTTTATTTCTACACTTTCTGTTGTTTCTAAATACCTTCTTAATTTTTCAACTTCATTTTCCATTTTTTCTTTCAACAGCTTTAATTCTTTTAAGTCATAATATGGTTTTCCAGGCATTTATAAATTTTTTAAGTTTAATTCCAACTTGTTTATATTTATTCTTATTTCTATCCTTTTTATTATAAGGTCATCAATTTCGATCTGAAGGTTATTTAATTCCTTTTTATACTCTTTTATTTTACTTTTTAATTTTTCTACCCTTTTTCTTTTTATTTTATTTTCTGGTTTTTCAATCTTTTTATGCTTCATTATTTATTTTAAAATTTCTGCAAACTCTATCATTGATTCATCACTATTTTCTAGAGATTCTATTAATTTTTCTAGCTCTTCAACTTCTCTTTTTAACTTGTCATAGATTATTTTTAGAGCTTCAAATGCTCTTTGATTTATTTCAGAAAACTGTAAATAATTCAAACGATTTTCTCTTTCAAAGAGCTCTTGTTTCTTGTCTTGATAAGTTACATATATTTCTTCTTTATTTATTGTCATAATTTAGTGTTTAGGGTTTCATTTAATTTTTCGACCTTTTTTGTTAATTCTTTGATTTCAGAATTTTCTTCTTTAATCTTCAACTTAGATAGACTTAAAGGGCTATTAATTTTAGATTCTCTAATTTGAAAATTCGATGAAACTAATTTTCCTGACGGTTCTTTTAATAATAGAACTGGGTTTTCAATAGCTTTATATTTTGGTATTTCTGTTTTTACAATTTTCTGAAATAATTCATCGACATAAATTCTTTCTCTGTTTTTAAATATTATACTATGATGGCTATTTGTTAAAGCATAATTTATTGCATATGTAATTGAAAATGGTTCATCATCTTGTTCCATTAGATTCTTTCTGTGAAATTTATAAGCCAGACTTATAGATCTTCCAAGATTTTCAGTTGATAAAGGTATAGCATATCCCAGATGGGCATTAAATTTAACATTTACGTTTGCCAAGTTTCCATGAACAATTCCAATTATTTGATCTATTGGGTCATCAGTAATTCTTTTGTCACAGATTGCTAAGCTTATTGGTGAATTAATTCCTTTCATATATGTAGATTTGATTAAGACTTGTATAGTACTAATATGAATCCATCCAATTTTAGATCTTTTTTGTTGATCCTTAATTTTCTCAATCTGTTTACTTAATTCTTCATCATTTATCAAAGCTATTTCAAGTTCTCCATTGGCGGATTTTATCTTTATAGGGGCTTCAAGTTGAATTTTTCCATAGTATATTATATTTTTTCTATTAAAAACTTCTTTTAAAAGGTTTTGTTTATTAAAATTTTCGTTTGATTTGAGATTTAATTCTGTTTTTAAAACAGCCTGTTTTTCATTATCTAATAAAGCAGTTAATCTATAATAATCAGATTCTTCTGTTAATTCTAAACTTTCTAAATAATTCATAATTGAAAGACTAGAATGAATACATACCTTTCTGGAGAAAAACTTCTTTTATTTAATATATTTTACATAAGGTGTTTTTATCTCCAGAGGGGAGATTGTAAATACTAACTCCAGATGGGAGTTTAGAACTATTTTTCCCTAATGGGAATTCTTCTTCAGATCATAGAATCGCCTCGGTAGCTTCCTCCTTGCTCTCCTAGCATTTGAGTACTCTTTACCTCCTGCTTTCTATTTTCTGATGCCTTCTACAATTGCCTAAGCAACCTATTTATAATGGTTGGGTCTGATGGACAATTCCCATCCTTACCCTTCTTATGACGTCATTGCTTACGTCATTGTTTATTATCTTGCACCAGCTACATTGTTGGTGCTCTATGACCTAAGCGCTTACGTTATTATGCAATAATGTTGAGAGATGCTTCAGATGTGCTGTCTTCCTCTTTCATTATGTGACCTTCAGATGCGTTGTCTTCTTCCTTTATCATGTGGGTTGATTCCGTTTTATTATTGCTTTCTTCAGATAACTCTGAGACGCATAGCTGGCACTTGTGGTCTTCTCTGTCTTTTATCAAATAGCAGAGATTCCTTTTTATCCCTTCAGGGAGCTTTTCTAAGAGTCCAGATAAGTTGTAGAATGCTGATTCAAATTCCACTAAGAGTCTCATCTCTCTTTCTTCAATTTCATTCCTTTTACTAGACACAAGCAAAGTATTTCTGCTTTTATAATTAATTCTTGTGTGAGATTCCCTTGTTATCTTTTGAGTTCTTTCGAAGACCCTTGCTAGTGTGCTGGCTAGCCTTCCTTCATGACTGTAGATTGTTAAATCTTGAACTTGATCAATTGGTTGAAAATTTCCTGGGAAGACAGACATGAATATTACTTGGTGTGCTGGAACCAAGCATTCTTCTTCTTCATTAAAAATAGGTTAACTGTTCGTAAATTTTAGGGATATATCCCTTGGATTTACGTTGTCAATCATATTTTTAAATCTCTTCACTGTATCAACGAATCCTGCAGGAAACTCACTAATAATTTTTAGATCATTAAAAATTAAAATTGTATCAATTAATCCATACTGGAAAAACTGATAGGTGTCCGATGGGGATGCATCTGGAAATATAACCAGCTTTGTTAGCTGTTCTTTGGCAATAGGATAATATCCCAAAATTGCTCTTTTTTCTTCAGTCCAGTTTAGGACTATATTAAGGGTTTCCCTGAGATTTGATCTACAGACCCTTTTCTTTTCTTTGATTTCAGCCCTTGTAGGAATGTTTCTTATTATCCCTGTTCTCTGGGTTTGAATTGGAGCTTTATCTGCTCTTTTTAGGGTTTGCTCTAGATGAAGAGCTTCATATTCCCTGAAAGATTCCTTTGCTTCTTCCAGTGTTAAAAACCCTCCTTTATGAATTATCCTTGATTGATGTGTAAATGGTGCTGCTTTTTCCCAGGCATCATAAACTCCTTTCATGGGGCCATTATAAATTACATAATATTTTTTATCTTGGGTGGATTTTTTGATAATTTCAGCAATTGTTTTATTTTTTGGAATTTTTTCTTCACCTGATTTGTCCACCACGCTTAGCTGGCTGAGCTCTGATGGTTGTGGTTGTTGTGTTGATTTCATTGCTTCGATGGCCTTCTTGAGGGATTGGATCTGTGTCCTTATTTGCTGACAATGCTTGCATTTTTCGAGTTCTTGTTCGTATTTCTGAATTTCTTGATCTAATGCGTTGTAGACGAACTCCATTCTCTTGTTAATGTATCTGCAATAACATTTTTGTCACCCTTAATATATTCAATTTTTATTGGATATTGTAACAAAAATAATTGCCATCTTACCAATCGTCCATGATTATAATCAACTTTTAAATTATATCGTATGAAACCTGTTAGGTAGCTTGAATCTGTCCTTAATGTAAATTCTCTTGGTAGTAAATCAATTTTCCATTTCTTAAGAGATTTAATTGCTGCTAGAGTTTCCTTTTCATGAGTGGTATATCTCTGTTCTGTTGGAGTAAAAGTTCCTGAAATATACCTGCAAAGTAATTCCTTTGGGGAATCTTTAGAATCTAGTGATTCTTTTCCTTGTTCCAAACTTTTTATAGCTTTCTTAGCTTTTAGACATCCTGACCAGGTTATGTCTGAAGCATCTGTTTCTACTATTAAGTAGTCATTTTCTTCTGGAATATAAAGTTCTGGAAGTTTTTCACATAATTCTTTAATCCTTTGAATTTGCATACTATCTTTTTCATCCCATTTCCATTCTTTTTTAGTACTTATTTTTGGAAATAAGCTTTTAGTGTATTCTGTTATATTCTTTAAAAATCCTTGATCTGAAATATAATTTATACATCCTAAAAATCTTTGTAATTGTTTTCTATCTTCTATTTTATTAGGAAATAAATTTACCTTTTCTAGGACATTTGGTTGAAGTTTTAGCTTTCCTTGAGTAGATAGAATTAATCCAAGAAACTCTATTTCTTGTTTTGCTATTCTTGCTTTCTTTTTGCTAAGAACTAATCCTTTTTCTTTACATCTTTCTAAAACTATTAATAATTTTTGAAGATGATCTTCTCTATCCTGTTTTGTAAAAATTAGTATATCATCAATATACACTAAAACAAATTCATTTAACTCTTTTAGATTTTCTTCCATAAATCTTTGGTAAATACCTGGGGCTTGTTTTAATCCGAATGGTAATACATTCCATTCATAGAGTAACACACTTGTTGATTCTTTTGTTGGGCAAGTAAAAGCAGTTAATTTCTTTGTTTCTTCGTCTAAACGAAGCTGCCAATATCCTGATTTTGCATCAAGAGATGAAAACCAAGTTGCTCCTTTGATTTTTTCTAAAATAGAATCTTTTCTTGGAAGTTTATGAGCATCACCAATAGTTGCTTCATTCATCTTCTTATAGTTAATAACCATTCTTCGTTTTCCCCTTTTAATTTCATTATTATTTTCGACATAAAAGGCTGGAGCCGCATGAGGACTTTTACTTAATCTTATAATTCCTTTTTCCAAAAGATCTCTACATTCTAATGAAAACTCTTCTCTATCTCTTGCGGAATAAGGAATTTTATTTGGAACATTTATCTCTTTTGTAGGATCTTTTAATTTAATACTTACTAATTCGTTATTTGTATTTTTAACATCTAAAGGATTTTCAGCACAAATTTCATCCAAAAGTTCTTCTATCTTTATTTCAAGACTATTTTTTGGGATATTTATCTGAAAGTATAGATTTAAATAACATGTCTCTAATATAGAAAATATTTTAAATTTTAAGATCTTATCTATAGTGGTAGTTGGTATTTTTATACGTTTTGATTTTTGATTTATTGAAGAATCGTGTGGTGCTTTTAAAACTATATATGTTAATTCTTGAATGAATGGATGATATAGTTTTAAAATTATTTCCTATGATAAAATCCATTCCAGAGTCTAACATATATATAGATGGAATAATGAACCTATAATTTTGAATAAAAATTTCAACCATCTCTGCTTTTTGGTTAATTTTATGTATTGATTTGTCAGCTATTCTAACTCTTAATGGTTTTTTTAATTTTTTCCAATCAAGTTTTATGTTTGAACTAGCAAAGCATTGCGTTGCTCCAGAATCTATGAAAGCATTTATAAACTTTTCTGTTATTTTTATAGTAATAAATGTAGCATTATTACTCAGTCTCTGAGTCTGTTTCCGAGACATATTCAAAAATATAGTCTAAGTTATCATCAGATTCTTCTAATGGTTCCATAAAACAGGACTTAGCAATTTCTATTTGTTTAGTAAGATCCTTTTTATCCTTCTTTTTCGGACATTCATTTGCATAGTGACCTTCTTCTTGGCAATACCAACACTTACAATTTTCTTTTTTATTTGGGCAATAATCACTTTTTTGTCTTTTATTTTTATTGTTATTTCTTTTTCTAAAATACCTCTTTTTTCTCCAGTTTGGATAATATTTTCTTTTTCTAAATTGATATTTTCTTTTTCTTTGAAAATTTTTATTAAGACCATATTTTTGAGGTATCTCTTCATTATCCTGACAGTAAATTCTAATTATATTTGCAAATCTTTTTTGAGTTGCTTCTTGCATACAACGTTCTTTTATTTCCTCTCTTATTGCAGAGGTTGCTCTGCCAAAATTATTTTTAATTGTTCCTCTATTTATTTCTCTTATAAATCTTCCCATAATAAATTCATTAGCAGGATATGGAAGTTTTGTTATATACATACTAAGATAATGATTTTTATCTTCTTCTTTTAATTTGTAATAATGTATTCTATATTCACATATATAAGACTCCACATTACATAGATCATATATCTGAATGTTAGCTAAATGATTTTTTGCTTCTTGATATTCTTTATTATAGACTTCTTGTTTATGATCTATAATATTTTTTTCCAAAAAATTCTTTATATAGAATTATATATAATATCTTATCATAAGCTGTTGTTTTTGTTGCTAATTCTTCTATTATTTGGTTTTCTATTGATGTCATATAATCTCTTATAGCTCCTTTAGTATGAAACCCTATGTAATTCCAAATATCTCTTCCAGATAATTCGTTAAGTTTTGGATTAGTAAAGGCTTCTAATAAGAAGGAATTCAACCAGTTTTCGAAAATTTCTTTTTCATTCTTTTTACAGTCTAAATCGAGCATTCTTTCTCCTTCCATTTCCTGAATTTTAGGAACGTATTTTGATGGTGTTTTTGTATATTTTGAATCTTTATTTATAAATCCTTTTTTAAAAGCATAATTATCAAAACCTGTTTCCCATTTAAATTGAGATTGATTATCCCTAGATGTTCCAGCTTCATTTTTTACTTGTATTGGAATTGCTGGTTTTTCGTCACTTGAATAATCTAGGATGTGTTCTTCATTTTCTATATTTTCAGAATTTACTAAATCTTCTTCTATCTGAAATTCCTGTTCCATAATATTATTTTCTTGAGCCATTTTTAATTGTTTAAAAAGCATTGTAACTTCTTCTAATTTTTCTTCAATATTCATAATTTTAGTGGTGGTTTTACTTTTAAATCTGTTATGTTGATTATATTTTGAAATTTTTCTTCTTTGGGATTTTCTTTTTCCTTATTTCTTTGAAATTTTATAGATACTAATATTTCTTCAAGCATATCTACTATAGAATTTAATTGTGGGTTAAAAGTATGATAAAGATGTGGGGAATCATTTCCATGGTAACATTTCTTAGAAATTCCGTGTGAAAAATAAGTTTTTTCAGGTTTTTGAAGTCCTTCAATAAAACTTATAGTAAAATAAAGATTTTGAGAAAAATCATTTTGTATTGATTTTAAGAATTCGGTGTCATTACAGTTAACATTAGTTAAAATCATTAATTTTTTATCTATTAATTTCGATAACTTAATTATTTCTTCTCTTAAATCTTCTAATTTACTTTTTTCCATTAGGTGACGTTTTTTCTTTGTAAAGAGCTACGGTTTTAAGTGAAAAATGTGGCTTTAGAAAGTGTGATTTAAGGAAACAAATCTTTAAATCTGTACCATATAATTTCCTATTTCATATATATACCCTATCTTTAATTCTTTACTACTAAGTAAAGTAACTTCCAGAAGAAAAAAAAAAAAAAAACCTACCAACAAAGTTTAAAAATGTATGTAAAGTTAAAAACTATATATTTTTTTAGAGCATAACAAAGGATGAGTAAACTAAAACACAAAAAATACCTTGAATTATCAAATTATTTTCAAAAGTACGCTCTATATTTGTTTACAACAAAAAGTATTTTCAAAATATTTTATACAGTAAAATATTATTTTAATTTTAACGTTTGAATACTGAACAAACAAAAAAAATATGATACAATATTAAGCTATAAAATGGCGTACTTATTTTTATACTTTTTGTTTAAATTTCGTTCAACTTATATACAGTAAAATATTTTTTGGATCAACTTTTAAAAGATGAAGCTTCCTCACAAAATCAAACTGTTTATTTAGAAGTGTCTTTATGATTGGCTTTCGGTTCTAGTCCAGATTCACTGAAGATTTTCTGCAATATCGGCATTGTGTTTTCGTTGCTAAGAAGAGGACGAAATAATTTCTCACTGTCTTATATAATATCCAGCTATAAGAGATGCTTGGTCCAATAGTTTTTTGAGTTTATGCGTGCCTCCCCACTCATCTAATTACTAAATTTTGGTCTTAGTGGAACACCACGATAGAGTAGATTCGTTCAATAGGTGGTGATAATCGGAACTAACAACTGCTTGCTATTCTATGTTGGAACTGTTGGAAAGCTAGGAATTTCTTTGTATTTGAAGGAACCAACACTACCCCAACTTCTATTCTCGATGTTTCTAGTAAACTCCTTCGAGAGATTCGACGTCTCCATGTGGCTTCTCATTGAGTTAGTTCACAAGTCCTATTCTCTAGAAAGAAGTCTAATTTCACTTTATACAATTTTCTTTTCTATTTTTTACTATTAGATTCTTTCTAAGTGTGGTTTATTTGGGAGATCTCCATCATTCATTGTTTTTGTCCTAACATGAACCTTGTATTTCATTTACCAAATTTAATGAAATATATTTCTATCTTTAGAAAAAAAAGTTTGGGTCAAGTCCTAATTTAATATTTAACATTTCAAATGTCGTTAATTTAAAAAAGTTTCAAATTTTCTATTTCAGTCCCAAAAATTTTTAAATAAATTTAATATTATCTCACTATTAAATTTAATACGAACAAGTAGCATATTTAAGAGCTAATAATGTTTATTTTCAATACATGAATAAAATTGACCCACCAATGATCACAAATACAAAAATTTTTCCTTTGATACTAGATCCTTGATAATTAATTGATAAGATTTGAGAGTTTTTTTACAAGAAGGAGATTGAAATCAGAAGAGGAAGTATTACTACGAAAAAATTTTGGTTATATTTCTCTAATATAAATAAGAAGATATGACTTAATAATAATGTTAATGTCTATGTCATTCACTTTGATCATTATTCATAAAAATTTAACATTAGGATAACATTAAATCCGTTTAAAATTTTTGAAACAAAAATAGAATATTTGAAATGTTATAGACTAAATTAAAATTTGTCATAAATTTTGAGAATCAAAATAATACTATTTTATAACACAATAAGGTAGCGTTTGTTTTCGGGGGCAGGACACGGAGACATGGACAACACTTGTTTAAAAAGTGTTTTGAAGCAGAGACATGGATAGTGGACATATTGTCTCCGAGACAGTTTTTTATACTTTTGTGTCCACTCTTTCACGAAGGACAATGATGGACACGAGATTTGGAAGAGTGGACACGGACAATTTTATAAATTTTGTTTTCTTTTTTTTCCATTATTACCCCTTCTTATTTTTCTTATTACGTTGTTCAGAGATACTTTTTTTCTTCCTGTTCTTTCTCTATTTCTTTCTTTTTCAGGTATTCTCTCCTTTCTGTAGAATTTTTTATTGGGGTTAGATAATTCTTTTCTTTTTATCGTTTTACTTCAATACCATTTTAGCCTTATATTATATTATTTGATTTGTAATAAAAATAATAACAAAAATAATTAATCTTTAAATTTTTAAAAGATAAATATTATCAAAAGTAAAATTGATCTTTTAAAATGTTAAAAAATAATTTATAAATTATAATTAATTTTATATAATTTAAAAAAAATTAATTTTTTATAAAAAAAATAAGTTTTTAGATAAAAAAAATTAGTTTTTTTTAAATAAAAATAAATTTTTATATGCAAAAACTAATTGTTTTTTCATATAAAAATGGATTTTTTTAAATTAATTTTTTATTTAAAATTAATTTGTCTTATTAACTTAAACAAAATTTGTTATTAATCAAAATCAAATTTATTTTTTTGTTAATTTTAACCATATATATTCTTACATATTAATAATAAATTTTAAAATAAAATAATTATATTTATAAATTTTATTTTAATATAAATACTAATATATTTTTTTATTAAAATTTTTTGCCTCTTCAAATATTTTTTTTAAGTTTCGTCTGTACTCCTACATACTCTCATTTTTTATTAAATTAATTTGTATTGACGTAGAAAATTTGAAATTACGGGGCTATTTTAATCATTTCATATAATATTTTAGTCTTGTCCATATATATCCAAATATAATACTAGACATTACATTAGTGTCTTGTCCATCATATTCAAATACAATACATAAAAAATAATTTTTAGTGTCTTCATCCTATTGTCTCTATTTCAGTGTTATGTTCTGTACTGTCTTTAAAAACAAATACAGTCTAAGAGTATTTAACCGTTAAAAGTATAGAATAAACTCCCAAATAGTACTCATTTGTGATGCCGATAAAATAAATCCCAAAATATGCTAACAATAAATAAATTTTGAAAAATTTAAAAACATGTAAAAAAATTAAATACTAAACATATATTTTAAAAATAATTCTAGAGATCAAATTTTGAAGCAAATTTTTATAATAAAAAAAGCTAAATACTATAGGCATTTATGGCTAAAGTGATAACATACCAAACACGTGTGAATACAATAAAATGGGATCATGCAAGCTTACAAGATAGGAATTGAAATCTGAACTTAATTATATGTATGTATGTCATAAATGTGTTAGGTATATAGAGTTAATTACCTCATAAAACACATGGGATGGCCGTGGGGGTCTGGGTTACGGGTTAGGACCAAGGGTCGCTCGACAGTGTGACGATATTGCTTTACGCAATTTTTATTCTGAGAAAATAATTTTTTTCCAGATATTTAAATAATAATTTTTCTTTTATTTATAATATATATATGTTCTTTTCTTCTATAAAATTAAAATAATTATATATTTTACTCTATTTAATTAAAATATTATTTAATAGTGATTATTATATATATTAATGATAATTATTTAGTTTATTCAAATAATAATAATCATAATATAAAATATATATTTTTTATTTTAAATTATTACAAAACTTTTTTATTTAATTTTTTACGTATTTGATGATTAATGATAATATATTTAAAATAAATAAAAATTATTACATTAATAACAAATATATATTATTTGAATAAATAATAAAAAATTATCACTAATTTATATATACAATTATAATAATTATTAAAATTATTTTAATCAAATAGACTAAAGTCTGTATATTATATATTTTAATCATAATAAAAAATTATATATTTTATAAATAAAAAAGAAAAATATTATTAAAATATTTCACAAGAGAAGAAATATTATTCTCTTTATTGTTTTTATGTTTGCCGAATTATAATTTTTATGGTTAATAAATATAAATTAAAGGTGCAAAGTAGTTAATTTCTTAATTAGATTTAGTTTGATAAAATTTTTACTTTCTGAAAGTAATTTAAGAAAGCTAGTTTTTAAAAGATAATTTTTTTTAAATTTGTAATATATATATTTAGTAAATTAAATTAAAAATAACTTTTAATAAGTATAAATTAAACAATAACAATAATGTTTGGTAAATTAATTTTTAAAATAAAAAAACTATAATAAATATATAAACATAATAGTTAAATTTAAAAATTAGTTAATTATAAAGTTACATTAGACTTTTTAATTTTAATAAGTAAAAATTAATTTTAAAAAAATTTACTTGAAATATTTTTAAAAATACTTCTTTTTTTTAATTATAAATATAAACATATAATTTTTTTATTTACTAAACAACAAATAAATAACTGCACTACTTCTTCAAAAAATTTTATCAAACAAACCATGCAATGCATATTGAACAGGTGGCCTGGCTCTCTTCTAAATCCTTAGGTTGCTATAAATTGCACTTTGCAATAGATTGATAAATTCATGTTCATAGCCATTCTTCTCATCTACTTGAACTTGAAAAAAAAAAAATATATATATATATATATATATATATAGAAGCTATGGTAGTATAATAAATTAGATGCATTCATGCATATATATCATTCTACTCATATAAATATTTGCATATTTTTTAAAATAGTATTTACAATTATTTAACTTTATTTATAATAGAATTTATATATTATGTACAAAAATGTAAATATTGTCGAAAAAGTATTAATTTTTCTTTAATATATCATGTAAATAATATTTTTCATTCATGAATGAATGATGTCACTTGAATAGGTCTAGAATATGTAGGAGAATCAAAAAATAGAAATATATCATTCAATTTAGGTAAAGAATAAGAAGCTATATATATTATTCACCTCGTTCTGACAAAGGGTGCAAGCAACTTTCTTCTTACAGCTCATCATGTTAAATTGAATGTTTGTGAAGACTAAAGAAAGAGAAAATGGGTAAAATGGAATACCGTATGAAGAATTTGAATGAAACAGGCATGATGAGGTTGTGAATGTGAACAGAGAAAAATGGTAATTTACTTTTTGACCACCAAAAAGGTTATTTTTCATTCAGCGTTTTTTTCAAGTTAAATTTGAACCAAACAATAATGTGTCGGTCAAAAGTCAAAAGTCAAAAGTCAAAACTTAAAACCATTTTAACTAGCCACAACTCTACATGGGTTTTATTTCTTTTTGAGAGATTTTTATGTTTTTCATGGAATATATATAAATTTTTTACTTTACTTTGTTTGACAATATTTTATTTAGATAAATATTATGGTGCTTTTGAGATTATACCTAACTTATTAAAAAAGGCAAATAGATAATATTTAATAAATTTTAAATATTTTATTTTTTGTTTTAAATATTTTATTTTTTATCTTTAAAAATAAATTAGGTAATTTAGGCATCATAATAAAAAGTACCATAGAACTCACTTTATATTTATTATATCTTTTTTCTTTAACTATTTTCATGATACATTAATGTGGAAAAAAATCATCCTTCCTCCGTAATGTACATAAAATATGAATATGAATTACACCTTATATTGTTACTTCCTTAATTTATTTTTAAGTAAATATTTAATTTTTACATTTTAGGTGAATCAATAAAATAAACTATATATGATGTGTTGGAGACTTGGAGTTATAGAATTAAAGTTAAAAAATAAGTTACGAAATTACTCTTTTTTAATTATTTTAATAATTTATTTTTTTCCATCCACTAATTTAGAAGTATGATTGAAAAAAATAAAAATACATTAATTTCTTAAATAGATACTTATTTAAAAATAAAATTTTAAAAAGTGAACATTTATTCAAAACAGAAGAAGTAATAATAAATCGCACAAAATAAACAACTACGTGTTAAGTGTATATCAAAATCAGTTACAAAATTATATTTTTAAATTATTCAGTAGTTATTTTGTTGATAATATTTTTTAGGGATATTTTGTTCAGAAGTTTAATTTTTCGGATACCGAATTGATAATTAATCTTTTAAATTATCCTAAATGTATATTCTTAAAAGAACTTTAAAATTAGATTTTAATGTGATTTGTTGCATATATAATTAAAAAAATACGATATATAAAGTATAAAACACTTCATTTTCTGCAGGTAAAATTAAACTAAGAATTATATATAAATCTTTGGTTGTTAATAAAATTAAATATTTCTCTCATACATTATCACAATTTACCCATACAGTGACTTGATCCATATATATACATTAAACTTTACCTTGTGTTCAAATATATCTTTAATTTAGAAAATTATAGGACTCTTAACTTTGACATTAGAAATTGATATTTGTGCATGTGTCTTGTTTTTATACTCTTATATTTGTCACAATTTATTTAAATATATTTTCAATTTTTATTTTATTTTAGACGGGCACAAATTGAACACCATATTATTATCCTTTGATATATACAATACAAATATCTTTGCCGTGTAAACAAAATCATTAGTGTGATTGATTAGGCTTATAGTTTTAGTATATATCAAAGATATCATTCATATAAAGATGACAAAAATATTTTTTTTTAAGTTATTTATTTGGCCATAATTAAAAAATATACTCTAAAAAACATAAATTAATAATAAAAATATAAATTATGAATAAAATCAAATATTTAAAAAATAATTATATTAATAATTTAATTAATATTAATTTAAACTGAGACCGAATTTCTTAAATTGATAATTTATTCTAAAATCTCAATTTTACAATAAGTTTTATTTAAAAAATTAAAAAAATAAAAATGAATAGACTAAAAATAGAATGATTAATAATAAAAATTGGTAAATTAAAATATAAATTTTTAAAAGTTAGAGAAAAATATATTAAAAGAATTATAAAAGTTATAAAAAAACTCAACTCGTAAAAAATTATTAAATTTGTTAAATAAAAAATATAAAACAATAATAAAATGAAAACAAAAAAATAATATTATAAAATTTATAAAAAATAAAAAAATAAAACAATCTTCTAATAAAAATTTTGTTAAAAGTTTAAATTTTAAACAAATTAAAAAATTGATATCAAAATTAAATTAGTAATTTCAAGAATATAATAATTTTTTTAATAAAAATAATATTTTTAATTTATGTTACTTGTCAAAAATCTAATACATTATAATTTATTCAATGAATGAGATTAAACATCTATATTTAAAGATGTTTTAAAATATATGTCATTTACTTATCAATTATTGGATTTGTCTCGTTGTGAAATTGAAGTAAGAAATTAAATGTAAATAACAAAACCCTTATGGTTTGAATGTCATTAAGCCAAGAATAAAGGAATACTATCTCACACACTTATAATTACTCATCACCATTATACCATTCTTGTGCATATGTAGCACTTAGGAATCACCAACCCTACAAACCCTACTTCCTCTCTCTCTCTCTTTCAATCTTTAAAATTTTTGGGAGTGAGTTAGTTTGGCAAATAAGCAAATTAAATAAAGAACTCATCATTCATCTATCATTGTTGCATCAACAACGACCTTAACATGACAATCACAAACTCTTTTACTTGTCCTCTTATTATCTTCCTCTGCTTCATCACAATAATCCCCCTTGTGCTTTGTGATGATGTTGGAAAAATAATGCATTATTCAGGTAAAAATTAATCCTCTTAACCTATTATATTATAGTGTCTCAGTCTCTTATTATATTATTCTTTTAAAAAATGCTTAGGATTTTGTCATAATAGTAACTTTAATTTTCAGGTCGTCATTCACCCCAGATTCTTCTTTCTTTCCATCAACCAAAAAATGGTTCAAGGCTTCCACATCCCATTTCAAGAAAATTCATGTTTCATGGTATTTATTTTACAACTATTCTATAGCCGATTCTATACAGTAAGATAATATTCATATTTATTTTAATATTATCCAATAAAAATTTATCTTCCATAATAATATGTAATTCATAATTATGCTATTAGTAACAGACTCTACCCAGTAGGATAAGATTCGAGTTTATTTTGACATGGTGTGGGTTTGATTTTATTTGGAGGTTCTTGCACAAGCAAAGACATAAGCATATCACAAAGCAAATATTCAACATCTGGAATCCCAGAATACATAGTGCAAATAGTGAACACTTGTGTATCTGGTTGTGCTCCTCATGACATACACCTTCATTGTGGCTGGTTTGCATCTGCAAGAATCATCAACCCAACATTGTTTAAGAGGCTCTCTTATGATGATTGCTTGGTCAATGCTGGCAAATCTTTGGCCTCAACTCAAATCATCAGATTCACTTATTCTAATTCCTTCATGTATCCATTAGTACTCAAGTCTGCTAGATTTTGCTCATGATCAATCCACAATATATTATAATCTTAGTATATAGAAATTTTTGTTTCATGTTTCGAATTTTAAAGTACATTTAACGTGTCTTATAAATATTTACAGCCACTTATTTTTAATTCTTTATATAACTTTTGAATATTATAAATAAAAATGATTGGGTGCGTGTAAATATTTTTAAAATACACGCACTACGGGACATGCGGAGAATAGCGGCGGTTTAATTGTCGATTTGTAAACCGTCGCTAAACAGTTTGCCAGCGAAACATTATCCGTAATGCATAAAGGGGTGGGGATTACATTTTGCGGCGGTTTCCAACAACTGCTGGCATAACCGCTGCAAATCAGGTATTTTGCGTCGATCAGTTTAGCGGCTTTAATCTTTGGGAGAGATTTCTAAAAATTGTGTTCTATCCTATTCAGATGCTAGTTAATTTTTAAAATTTAAAACGACAAAAAAGGCATATGGTGGAAAGAGCTAACAAACGAAGAACAAGCAGGAAGCTTGCAATGGAAGAGGGGTTTTGTACATACCAAAAGGCAAATCGATGAAGCTGATAGGCAAAGGACCCTCCGGCGACGGAAAGCACGATGCAGCTGGTACTGGGACCGGAAGGGAACGGCGGCAAGGATTCGCGCGTGGAAGAGCCGACGAATCTGATTCTGGGAATGGTCGACAGTAGGCGGAAAAGGGTTGATCGCCAGCCACGCGAGTCAACAGTAACAGAGTGGGATAGGATGGAGTAGGGAAGAGATTCGCGCGCTCTGCACTCTCCTTTGGCGGATTCCTCGAATTCTTGATTGTGGATATTCTGAAGTGAATTTGGGTCAAATTATCTGCAACTGAAAAGGAGTTAGCGACGACCATTTTGAGTTCGACACTAAATTAGAGGAATTTGGCGTCGGTAGGCTAATTTGGAATGGGACCGCAGCTATCCACCGTACCATAAATTGCTGCAGTTGAAAATTCCACAAGTAGTTTACCGCAGACATCTCCCGCTTCTGTTGTAGTGACGTCAAATGTGATTCTAATTTATATTCATAACTGTATTGAGTTGTTCATATTAATTAGGCAATAATATGTGTTAGCCTTCAGTTAGTTGATTAGTAAACATTACAAAATGATCATTCTTTCCAACCCCATTCCTCATATAATAATACCACTAAAAATAAAACCTTAAATAATTAAGTTTGGGATTTTATAAAATACATATTTTTTATTTTAGTCTTTATAAATAAACTTGATTTTATTTTCTAAAAGAATCAAATTTGATTTTAATCTCTCTAATTATTTAATGTTGACATTTCAAAATAATAAGAATAGAGAATCAATTAATTAGCTAATATTAGTTAAATTTGTTTATAAAATTAATTTTTTAACCATCATCTTTTGGAGAGTTTAGGATTTATTTAGGGGTATGATTTAGAATTCAAAATTTAGAATTTAGGGCTAAAAATTTAATATTTAGAATTTATAATGTAAAATAAAAAAAAATAATTTTAAAACAATAATTAATATAAACTGAAAAATAATTAATTTATTAATTGAACTTGTTTATACTATGATCCAAGATGATTAAGGCTATAATCCAAAATGGATTGACCCCATCATCAATAAACTTAATAAGACAAATATAGAACAAAACAGATTAGTCTAAGAACTGCATGGGATTAATCTAGTCGATCTACTTAAGTAGAACTATTGCGACTCTGTCACACTCGACTTGGGTGGCAAGTGATAGTTTGTCACCTCACTAATTCAGGAATTATCCAAAGATCAAATAACCACCCAACATGTGGTAATTTTTTTTGCGGAAATATTTGGTTACCAAAAAAAATTAGTCAAAAATAATCATAACTTATATTATTTAACATTCATTAATTGTTGCGATAATTAATAAATACTAAATAAGACAAATTTTTACTTTTATTTTGTCTTCCTAATATTACCGCTTCTCTTGCAACAGGAAAAAAAAAAACTGCATCTTACATCACTTGTAATATCCAGAAATGATAACTATATCATCATCCTCTCTTATAAATACGCTATCTATTCCATGTATTGATCACATTCCAATTTTTATTAATCTTCTTAAATTTTTGTTGATTTAGGAATTGAAGTCCCCCTTACAGATATTCCCAAAACCATCTCAAAATTTACGTGAAGACATATCAAAAACTCTTGTTATCTTTTTTTATTTTTTTTACAAAGTTTACATGATGCATGGAACATATGCCTGAATTTGCAGCAGATAGAGAGAGAAAGAGAAAGTTGTCACTGTCTCAACTTCACTATGCTGTTATTGAAGCTTATTATAAGTAGATGGGATTTTAGGGTCCCAGCCCCTCAGAGTTGGAAGAAGAGGAGAGTTGAAAAACTCAAACATGCATATATTTTAGTTGTGTTTAATAATATGGGTCCCTCAACAGCATTGAGAGGCCTCATATACCTTTTATATATATATTATTCTTGCCTCAATTTTTTATTTTTCTTTTACCTTGAATTAGGGAGGAAAATACAGGGGAGAAAGAATATATAGTGTTATCTATTCTCTATTTCACACTTCGAATTTTTTTTTCTCATCTCTACTCTTATTCTTTACTATAGGAAAATATTTCTCCTCATGTCTATTTCCTGTGGAAAAATATAGTTATATGGATCTCACGCGAAAATTATTCATTTTAATAAAAATTACATTAGTTTTAGTATAATTAAAATAAAATAAATATTTTTAATTATATTAAATAATAAAACTAATCAATGACAAATTTTCAAGTATTATATAAGTATACAATACAATTTAAAAAATAAAAAATAATATATATAAAAAAAAGATTGTCATGCAACAAAGTTTCTATAGAAAAGATTGTCATGCAACAAAGTTTAAATAGTAGAAATTATTTAGCATATTTTATATATATATATATATATATATATTCTTCAGTACGAATATTACCATAAGATAAGAATATAATTTCTATTTTTTATTTTAAAATTTTTTACGAAAAAATATTTATTTTCATTTTTATTTTTATGAAGTGATTTTTACTTTAGAAAAATTTTTAGAAGTCAGTAACTTTTAGTATTTTGGTTATTATTTATTTAATATAAATATTAAATTATTAATTTATATATACAAAATTTTAATAAATATAAATATAAATTATTACTAACTAAATAATAATATTACTAAAAAAAATAAAAATATTTACTCATTACTAGCATTTGCTCTCTTTATTCTCATCGACTTCCATTTTCAGATATTTCCGTGAATATCCACGTTTACGGATATCGCCCCTGCCTTAAGTTATTAATGAATGAATAAGTCTATACATGTGTGGCATTGTATTGATGCATTCACATTAGTTTAAACCATTGAGATATAAATTATTGTATTTAAATTTTGCAACACCTTGTTTATATATATATAAAAGAAATTTTTAGAAATTATGTATTCAAGAGTTATTATTAGCCAAGAGAAAGAGAATAACGTACGTTACTAGAAATTTTTTAAATAAATAATTTAAATATTTTATTTACAGATATATTTAATTTAAACTATATTTATAAATTAATATTTTATTATTATCTCATTTCCAATATAAACATATTAATTAAAGATATATCTCGTATTATAAATAAGATAAGATACATCAATATTACTATGAGTATAAATAAAATAAGGCACATAGATATTATTATATATATCTTGAGTGCAGACATATTGTATAAATAAGTTATTTCGTTTATAAAGTAAATAAAATACATCTTTAATTCATTTACATTGTAAACGAAATAAAGTTAGAGGCGCGTCTATATATTACTCGTCAATACTATACTGTTTAACTTAAACAAATAACTAAACGACAAATGCGCAAAAAAATCGGACTCTCGTATTCAAATAATACAACTCCTTTTTTAATGTGACAATTATGATATGTACACTTACAAAGATGGGCTTTTTTATATAAATAAATATAAAAAAATCTTTATTTATCAAAATGCGCACCAAACAAAATAATTCTAAGAATACGCATGGCCATTTTAAGAATGACACCACAAAATGGATTTGTACTCTATTTCAGCTTCAGCAATCACAAAATGAAGCAGACAGCAGTAGAAATCATTTTAAGTGTGGCGTTTACGAAATGGGAGTCTATTTAGTGGCTGACGACAGCGAATTAAGCTTATCAGGGGCAGCGAAATTGTTGCCAACCTAGTGGTACTGTTGTCATATGAACTTCAGCAGCTTTGATAACCAACTGTGTGTTTCTATTAGAGTTTACAAACGAGAATTTATATAAAATTAATTTTACAAACTTAATTTTGATAAAAAGTGACTTGGTGTTAACATGATTTATGTTTGTAATTTTGTATCAAAATAGATTATAATGAAATGAATGTTGTTTGGATTACATCATTCAAAATTAAGTTTAAACAAAAATTACTAAAATAGACATAAATTTATATAATTTAAAATTATATTATTTTAACATTCTTTGACTATAATTTCTTTTAAAAAGAATTTAAATTTATGTGTTAAAATTTAGTACTTTTTTGTTATAATTTGTTAGTACTCTTCTTTAGTACTCTTTTTATATTTAATTATATCCTTCTAATGAAATTTATATTATAAAATTAACAATAATAAATAAAATATATACTAATTTAAGAACATATAGTAAAAAATATACAAAGTCAAATAAAAAAAATAAAATTCTGTAAAAAAAATACGTATTAATAAAAATAATTAAAAAAATTCATATGAACAATAAATACTAAAAATTCTATTAAAAAAATATAATAATATACATAAGTAAACATAAAAAAACTCTAAACAAAAATATTCATACTATTAACAAGAAAAATAAATAAAAAATTGATAAAAATTAAAAGTTAACAAAGAGTACTAATAATAATATTAAAAAAATATTTATTTTTAAAACATAGCCATAAAAAAAATTCAAAAACTCTGATGATTATTTGTTGTATCTTTTATTTATTGTAAATGAGATTGAATGGCAAAATTGTTAGAATGGCAATTAACTTTTTAATTTATCAAATGAACGCAAAAACTAAATACAAAAGCTACAATTTGTTACTTTTGGTAAACGGGAGTTCAAATCCAAAAAGTTGTTTAGATGTAAAAAATTAATTCAAGAAGATTAAAGGTGCTTCTTGTACTTCTTGTGTTTCCAACGTGTTTAACAAATACACCCCCAATTCGTGTGTGCGCCAGTCACGATAACCCCATTTCGCGGACGCCGCCACTGATTTGGGCCAATTCGTTGTTGTTGCCCCTGAGTTGGACCAAGTCGTGTGCGCCGAGCCTGATTTGGTCCATTTCGTGCATGCCAAGTGCGAGGAGTGCGAGATGCAATTTTACTGATGCTGTATGCTTCATTTTGTGATCGCTGAAGCTGAAATGGAGTATAAATCCACTTCACGTGCGTCACCCTTAAAATGGCCATGCGTATTCTTTGAATTATTTTTTTTAGTGCGTATTTTGATAAATAAAGATTTTTTCATATTTATTTATATAAAAAAGCCTACAAAGTTGTATACACTACTCGTCATTCTTAATAAGCTTATTGAAAGATTTTAGAAGAGCAAAGTTTATGTGAGGAAAAGTTATTATAACTGACAAATTTTATCATTTTATATTACATTTATATCGAAAACAAGATAAATTTTTACATATTTCGTTTATAGTTTATAGTGTATACTACATAATGAATATCTTATTTATACTGTAATAAATGAGATATATATAAATTTTTAAATTTTAAATGTCTCGTTTGTATTCGTATATTACATTTAAATATTTCATATCTTGTCTCATTTACGATATAAACAAAATACGTATTTAATTAATGCGTTTATATTATAAACAAGATAAATAATAAAAAAAATAAAATTTTAAATATCAATTAAATTATTTATATCTTTAAATAAAATATTTAAATTATTTATTTAAGAAAATATTATTACTAGTTTTTTATTTGTTTTAATATAATTTGTATAGTCAAATTCAAGAGTGAACCGATACGAATCAGTCAAATTCGTTGAGAATTAGACCGGATTGAATCGTTTGATTGAAAGTTATTCTACACACTCTAACTTTCTGCAAATCTACGGTGCTCTATATGCTTCAACATTGTCAAATGTCAAGGAACCCTTGCCCCAAAAATATAAGAAAGATTGTCAAACCATTAAGCTAGAATGCTTCTTACTATTATATATACAAATTATATATATATATATATATATATATATATATATATATATATATATATATAACAATCGTTTATATTACTTATATTCGATTTATTTTAATTTTAAAGTCACTCATTTTAAAATCAATTATATTTTATTTAATTATAAATTTTATTAAATATATACAAATTAAAAAGATAAACAAAAAAATTTTATTAATTATGATTTATTTTTTTATGATTATATGATATCTATTAATATTATTTTTTTAATAAATAATTGTAGTATATAATAATAAGTAAAGACTCACATGCAGTTATCTTCATATGAAGTTAATAGTTAAAAATTGTTAGATAATATTTAGTTAAATTTGTCAAATCATCTAACGATTTTTAAATATTAGCTTCACATGAAAATAACTATATGTAAGTTTTTACTAATAATAATATAATAATACAATAAATATAAATTAATTAATAAAATATTAAAATTTAAAAATGATAATTATTTTTATAAAAATAAAATAAAAGTATTTATAATAAAAAAATAAATTTTATATAATTATTTAATTATATCGAATTAATCAGTTCGATCAATGACCTAACAATTAAATCAATAATCCAATAATTTTATCGATTCGATTACCGATTCGATTATGACAACTATAATTTAGAGTAAACTACCATTTCTACCCATAAAAGTTGAAAACGCTAATATATCTACTCATAAAAGAAAAAAAAATTACCATATGTACCCATGAGATATGGGTTCTGCACAACAAAATTATCCAAACACTAAAAAATCACCTAAAATTCCTAAATTACCCTTATCTTCACCACCACTTCTCTAATCTCAAATCCCACCACCACCCAAACTCTTCTTCACCACCACTCTCATCTCCAACAACCACCATCACTGCCTTCATCCAAAATCCACAAGCTTCCCAGACGACTTCCCTCCATGCAGTCTCTCTCTCTTGGCCCTCCCTTCTCTCAGTCACAGAGGCAGCCTCACTCGCCATAATCACCTCCCTCATCCTCCCTCGCATGCCACCCTCAGCTGGCTCAGCCACCTCCAGTGATCTCCAACTCCCTCAGATCGCCGCTGCCAGCTTAGTCCTTGCCAGATCTACTCCTTCTCGCCATAAGCTTAAGACATTTTCTAATTCAAAATTTCTACTACTCAACATCCATTCAAAACATTCAGAAACAAAAACTCCAGATTTACAATCAGAGCTTCTGGATCTGGTACCAACCTCCCTGGATGCAGAATCAAGCTCTCTGAACGAAGGCAGTTGTGGGTGGCACAAAATAGACTCAACTGAAGAAGCCGACGATAGAACCCCTTTGAACACCAGTGTTGCGCGACGAACGGCCAGCAACAAAGCCGTCGTGAAGGAGAAGCAGAGCAAATAAGGCGAAAACAAGTTCTATTTACCTTGATGGAGCAGTAATGGGGAAGAACAAACATCTCGGATCCGTGAGTTCCGACGCGAACTTCTGATCGTGGCTGTGCTACCACCACTCAACGACAGTCTTTTTTTGGGGCCGGAAAGAAGAAACGCGAGGCTACAGATGACGATGACACTATCAGAGAGAACAATAGCACGTAATAGAGAGAGAGAAGAGAAAAGGGGGAGGTTGGCTCTCTGGAACAGATTTTGATTTGGAAAGGAGTGAAAAGGAAGAGGGAAGAAGACGATGGTAGTAGTGGTAGAGACTGGAGAGAAGGATAGTTTAGAAATTTCATTTAATTTTTTAGGGTTTAGATAATTTTTTTTTGTAAAAGCTATTTTTTATGAATACAAATGATAATTTTTGTCTTTAATAAATAGATATACAAGTATTTTTAATTTTTATGAATAAAAATAGTAGTCTATAATTTATATCGTGTAAATTGTAAACAGAGGAAAAGAGAACAAAATAATCGCCTTTATTTATTTATATTTATTGTCTTTTTAAGTGATTGCTTTGGTAACAGGACCACTACAGGTAACCGTTGCATATCTCTAGACTCTAGGTCTTTCTTTTAAAAGGCACTCTACAATTACTACTGGTCAGATTTAGCAATTACTAAATTTGGTGAGAGTACCTAAATAATTACAAAATAACATAAACAATAAACTTCGATAATCGATACCCTCTTCTCTCTGCCCTGTGCTTCTGTGCTATATATTTATAATTGAGTCCTTGTAAGTTGACACTGACAATACCTCTTGGAAAAGCATTCATCAAGTATGTCAGGTATTAAAGGAAATGACAAAACTCATGCAAGAGATATATATGGAGTTGGATTTTATAGTTTTTTTTGTTGTGGTGTTTAAATTGTTTAATTTATTTTTTTAAATAAAAAATAAATTATTTAAAATTTTTTAAATATTATTTATTTATATTTTTAATAACTTAGACACAATATTAAAAGTAGAGTAAATAGTCAAATTGGTCCTCGAAAGATAATCCGATCTTTAGACGAGTCCCCGTAAAAAAAAGATAATAAAATTTGTCTTCGAAAAAATTAAAATTGGTAACGTTAGTCCTTCCGTCAGTTGGACGATGACGTGTCACGTTAAGTGTCACGTGGCATATGATGACGTGGAGGGCTAATGCCACATGTCACAAGATGATTGGTTGACATGTCAGATCGGTGACACGTGGCATGCCACGTGGCACTTGACATGTAAAAAAGTTATTTATAATCAAAATAGTCCTTGAAAGTTCAGACGTAAGTCATATTCATCCCTAAAATTTTAAAAATTAATCAAATTAGTCCTTATATAATTTTTTTTATTTTTTCTTGATAATATTAAATTTAAAATATTTTTTGATACTACTAATTTTAATAAAAATGTAATTGACAATAAAAAAATTAGTAATTGTATCTTTTCTTCTTAAAAATTTGTTCAATAAAATTATCTCTCTCCTCTAATTCTTATCAAAATCTCTCTTATTCTTTTCTATTCTAAAACCTTTTTCTTACATTATTACATTTTGCTGGAATATATATATATATATATATATATATATATATATATATATATATATATATATATATATATACTCAAAATTGAAATGTATGTATTTGTTACCCTAAATAAAGTTATATGCTCAAAATAAAAATTTATGTATGTTAACTTAAACAAATTTAATAAAAATTTATACATCTTTTTTTTCATTACTTAAGATACATAAATTTTGATTTTGAGCATATAACTTTGTTTAGGTTAACAAATACCTACATTTCAAAATATATATATTCCAACAAAATGTAATAATGTAAGAAAAATGTTTTAGAATAGAAAAGAATAAGAGAGATTTTGACAAGAATTAGAGGAGAGAGATAATTTTATTGAACAAATTTTTAAGAAAAAAAGATACAATTACTAATTTTTTTATTGTCAATTACATTTCTATTAAAATTAGTAGTATCAAAAAATATTTTAAATTTAATATTATCAAGAAAAAATAAAAAAATTATATAAGGACTAATTTGATTAATTTTTAAGATTTTAGGGATGAATATGACTTACGTATGAACTTTTAAAGACTATTTTGATTATAAATAACTTTTTTATATGTCAAGTGCCACGTGGCATGCCATGTGTCACTGACCTGACACGTGGCATTAGCTCTCCACGTCATCATATGCCACATGGCACTTAACGTGACACGTCATCATCCAACTGACGGAAGGACTAACGTTACCAATTTTAAATTTTTCGGGGACAAATTTTATTATCTTTTTCTTACGGGGACTCGTTTGAAGATCGAGCTATCTTTCGGGGACCAATTTGACTATTTACTCATTAAAAGTACTATAATATTTAGGGTTAATGTTTAAATTGGTCCCCGAAAGATTGCACGATCGTGAATTTAGTCTCCGAAAAATTTTTTTAATCAAATTAATCCTCGAAAGATTCGACATCGATCACGTTTGTCCTTCTATTTATGGGTTCACAGATTCCGTTAATGACAGTACACAGACCGTTAAGTGATACCTAGGTTCATCCAAAACGACGCTGTATAGCAAAAATCCATATTACTGAAGTAAGTCTCCCATTCCCATTTTCCCTTTCACTTTCACTTATACTTTTACCCCCTTTCACCCAAAACCAACGAAGAGTCACCGAAACAAAGTGAGAAGAAGACGCTACTCTGATCACCCGTGGAAGCAACAGCAAGCGACGCCGTTCGCATTGCGATTGGTCCTCCTCGTCATGGTCTGAAGGCCACCAGTCTTCTGCGGTGGTAGGCGCTGTCTCTGGTGAGAGGTAAGTTCTCTTGCATGGCGAGTTCCTTCTCTACTTCTTTTTCTTTTTTTTTTTTTGTATGAATGTGTGGTATCCTATTCGATGATTTTAAATATTGGTTGATTTTGGGTTAGAATTTTTGTGCTGGGGGTAGTTGCTGCTAGGGTTTTGTAATGGTTCAGACATTGTGTATGTTGAAAAAATGTGGATGCTCTCTGTTTTGATATGGCCGAATGCAATGTGTGTGGATAGATTAAATTTTTTGTTTTGTTTAGTTCTTGTAAAAGACATGGTTTGATTCTTTGCGGTGTTCATTTTAGATGAAAGTAGTTGCTGAAATTTTGTTGATGAAACATAAATAAATTGTACTAAAAAATAAAAATAAAACAGAGTGCACTCTCATGATTCATTGTTGCTATTTTTAATTTGTAGATGAAAAATTATCTAATGACATTTATTTTTCATCATGGTGAAAAGTTTAAGAATGATGAAGGTGGATCAAAAATTTATGAACCAGACAATACAAAAATGTTAGCGGGAGTTGAAGGGGATACGCTAGATGTTTTCTTTGTAAAGGGATATTATAAGGAGTTAGGATATTCAGAGGTGGAGGGTTGTTGCTGGAAAGTACCCGAAATGTCGCTTGAAGTTGGGTTGAGGAAGTTAGAAGTAGATGCTAATTTGTTGGAAATGGTAAAGGATTGTAGAAGGAATCACAATTCGATCAATATTTATTTTGTGCATAGAGTCTCCGAGCCACACATGGTAGAGTGTATGAGTGAGGATGATGATGAGTTAGTTATATTAGAGAACCAGAGCACCTGTAAACCCAAGGCCACAAATACTTCTCAGCTGAATAAGAGATACTGTTTAAGGCCCAAATTACAGCTACTGTCCCAACCCAAACCACAATACACCACCACCGCCTCCAGTTAAGATTAAGCCGGGTAGGCCTACAATGAACAGGAGAAAGGATAAAGATGAGCAACCTGTTAGTTCAAAAACACGGTGAAAAAAAAGTATAACCCAATACGGTGCCTGTATTGTGGTGAAGTTGGGCACAACAGAAGAATGTGCAAAGTGAAGAAACAAGAGGAAGCTACTGAACAAGCAAAGCTTATGCAACTTCAGTTTGCAGTAGTTGCTGCCCCTGCTGATGCTAATGCTGAACATGCACCAGCAGCAGCAACTTCAAATGCACCAACTGAGATGATCATTGACCGATCGGAAGGAGTTTCAATTACACAAGAATCTCAACTTTTATCTGTTTTCAGCCAAGTATAATACTTTATTTGTAATCTATCTTTTATTATAAATTATAATGTTCCATAATGTGAACATGATTAGTCAATTGACTTTATCTTTCATGATGATAAAATGCAGGATAAAGTTAGAGCAAGGCCTCCAAAGCTTCATGTTAAAAAAGGAAAAGCAACAATCCCAGCCTCACCACAACCGGCTGCAGCTACAACAATTTCAATTTCAGCTGAAACAATCAAGGGCACATGTTCTACTACTGCAAAGAAATTTGCTAGCTTCATGACTTTTGTACCAACTCTCGGATTCAAACACCCGAGGAAGAAAGACAACGATGTTTGAGTTGTGTTGTTCATTAAGGGCTGAATTGTGTATTTTGTAAAGGGCTGCTACTTTAGAATCTTTATGCATTATAGACATATTGAAGTATTTTGTACAACCTTGTTCATATTTTGGTATAGCCCAAAATTAGGTAACTTATGTTTGATATTATGAAGACTTCATTAATAGGTTTGGTATTATTGTGAAGACTATATTAGCATGCTTCTATGGACATGCAAATGCTTTAATTTTAATACATATGGTTAGACTTAATTTATCTTATGCAAAAATGTTTAGATTTATTTTTTATTCACTTGTTTTTAGAATTGTGTAAAAATTTGTTAAGCTAATGTCAAAATATGCAGGTTGCATGATTGTTAATGGATATTCAAAAATGTTCAAACTGATCTATTACATTTTACCAATACTCTTAACAAGATCCAACAAAACAACATTACCAATGCTTTTACAAGTTTTTCATTTTCCCACTGATTTGACACAAAATGCTCCAACCACTAATATAAGCATTATTACTAGGACAAACATGAAAAAAAAAACATCTTCACTACTCTGACTTCAGCTTCCAAACTACCCATTCTCCAACCTAGTTTCACTTTCCAATCTTCATAATCACTTTCAACTTCAAACTCTGCTTCTGCCCCACCATTTACAACTTCAAAAGCTTCATATTCATTATCATCTACCCAACTAAAGTAGTTACAATGGCTGCCTTTCTGCACATGTGAAGTGATAAATTTGAATCTCATATTAATGGTGAAAGGGGGGGGGGGTTTCAAGAAACTATGGTTCATACCAATTTAAACTCACCCGATATCTTGGACAAGTGTAAAACAACCTTTCTGGATTTTCTAGTGTTTCGGATTTCTTGATCACAGTTTTCAGCCCATAGAAGCAGGTTCTGTCCATCTTCATCCTCCTTTTTCGCATGGAGGAGCTAGAGCTGAAGCTACCAACCGATTGCAGTGATAACTCAGCACTTCGTCCTCCACCGGCGCTCTGCATCCTAGCTTCTGAACCTGGGTGATGTCTTTGCACCACTACAACACCACTCCTTAATGTTTCCGTTCAATTTGGGAGTTAGGGTTTATAAAATGGAAATAGGAATTATTTTGACATAATAAGAAAAACATATCTTGTCAGCTTCCAACTAGATACACACCTGTTAACACACATGTCACTTAACGGTCCATGTGTATTGCCGTTAACGGAATCTGTGAACCCATAAACAGAAGGACGAACGTGATCGATGTCAAATCTTTCAAGGATTAATTTGATTAAAAATTTCTTTCGGGAACTAAATTAACGATCGTGTAATCTTTCGTGGACCAATTTGAACATTAACCCGTAATATTCATCATATATATATATATATGTATTAGCATTTAACAATAATATTTAATATTTATTAATTATCATTATAACAATGATATAATTTTAAATATAATAAATACATAATTATAAATATTATTTTTTTAGTATTATTGTAAAATAACATGGCTGATTTACTTTTCATATTTTTTTCATGTGTTGTAAAATAACAAGTAGATTAGAAAAATATATAAAGGTAGAGATAGAGAGGAAAAAGATAAAAATTCTATTATTAATATTTTTTAATATGTAATTTTAGTATAATTTTTAAAATTTTATAAAGAAAGTAAGTAGTTATTAATTTTAATTAATTATGTTATATGTATATTAAAATATAAAATATATATTAAAAATAAATTAAATAATATGTATTTATATATAAATATATAGTAGTTAATTTTTATTATGCATATAATGTTTTTAGATTTTAATAGTTAGACAATAATTTTAACGAAGGAATTGTTAATAGATTATTGGCTTTAAGTTCCTTAATTTGTTAGTTTGGATTTATTTTTTTTAAAAAAAATATTTTTTTAATAAAGTATTTTTATTCAATTTAAAATTTATTTGGATGCGTTTTTTTAAAAAAATATTTTTATTAAAAAAATTATTTTATTTTCTAAAAATTAATAATATTTTATTTTTAAAAAAATAAAAATAAAAAATATTTTTAATACTTAAATTTAAAAAAAAACCTATTTAAATATAATATTTTTTTTTTAAAATCAATTCAAACTGACCCAATGAAGGCACTTCTTCAAGCACTTAATTACTTTCTTTCTTTTTTAGCACTTAATTACTTAATCACGTTGTTTTTCGTTTTTTTTTTTTTTGTCAGGGGTTTTGTTTTTAATTACGGCTATGCTCTTTTTGCAAGTAACTTGCCTTGATTTTTTTTTGTCAAAATTGGGTCCCAGAGGCCCAAAGAAACACAAGAAGAAGTATATATTTTGTTTTTGAAATTTGATAAAAGCTTTAAAAATATTCATAAATTTTATTTTATTTTAATTTTTTCCTAAAAATAATCAAATATATTCCTGGCGATTAATTTTTCAAAGTTTTTAAGACCAACTCAACAACAATTTCATAAGAACAACCCTCAACACAAGCAAATCAAGTATAATTTTTATGCATTATTGTTAAATTAGTTTTAAATTTTTTGAAAATTTAGCCATCAAGAGTATATTTGATGCAAATAAAAATTTTTTAGGACAAAATTGAAACAAAATAAAATTTAAGAGTATTTTTAAAATTTTTGCCAAACTTCAAGGACAAAAAGTATACGTTACCCCAACAGGAAGCACAAGCACGCAATAGTATTGATAATTTCAATCCAGACTTATGTATGCAAGGATCAATTAAATTTTTAAAGAGATAAATACTAAATTGGTACCTAAAAGATTTTGGTGCTGATAAAATGGTACCTAACTTTTGTTATTGACAAAATAACCCTTGAAAAATTTTAAAATTTGACAAAATCATCCAACCGTGAAAGGATGATGTCACGGTGAACGAAAAATACTGATGTGGCCATCGAAACTCCAACGATATTTCCAGTCTTCTTCTTCTTTGCCATGACGAAAGGGACACAGCGGCGAGGTGCTGCCATGACAGAAGGGACGCTTTTTCTTTTTCTTCTTCTTCTTTGCCATGACGGAAGGGAGACGCAGCGGGAGGTGCTACCATGGTGCAGGGGACGCGAAATTCTTTTTCTTCTTCTTCTTTGCCATAACGGAAGGGGACGCAGCGGGAGGTGCTGCCATGGTGGAGAGGATGCGGAAGAGACGCAACGGTATGTTGAAGAAAAAGAGGTGAACACGAGAACACAGCAAGGTACTACCATGGCGGAAGGAGACGCAACAACATACGATGGCAATTTGACAGAAGGGGACGCGAAAGGGTACGCAGCAGCATGTTGAAGAATAAGAAGTGGCAAACACGAAGAACGCGGCGAGGTGCAACAGCGTGCCATGGCGGTCTGCTTCTTCAGCTGTCATAGCAGAAGGGGACGCATCGGCGTGTTAAAGAAGAAGAACCAGCGAACACAAAAAAGAAGGAGGAGGTTGCCAGAAATGTTGTCGGAGCTCGCTGCCATCACCAAGCTCTCTTTCGACTGCCACATCAACGTTTTTCATTCACTGTGATGTTATCCTTTTCACGGTTGGGCAATTTTGTCAAATTTTAAAATCTTTCAATGGTTATTTCGTCAATAACAAAAGTCAGGTACCATTTTGTCAGCGCTAAAATCTTTTCGAATACCAATTTGATATTTATCTCATTTTTAAATAGAATTTTAATCCATAAAAAAATTAGTCTTAATTTGTCAATTAAAAAATAGTGTGAAAAAAAAAGGGCAAATCACTTATTTAAATCAAGGGGATGAAAAAATTACATGAATAAATCAAATCAAAAATTGATTCATGAATCAACCAGTCCACATTTCTATATAGTTCGAATCATCCTAATTCGAACTTCATTTCCATGTAATTCGAATCATACTGATTCGAATTACCTATACATCCCACTAATTCGAATCAGGGTGATTCGAATTACACACGCGTGCACATAGTAATTCGAATTGGACATATTCGAATTACTCAATTTAAAAAAATTAAAAAATATATATTTTATTTCATACATTAAAAAAAAGCTAACAAAATATTTAATTACGAGATTTCTTTAAAATATTAATGAGCTATCAATTCGAATTCTATACAATACTCTTTTGCCCATTTTTAATAGCTCATGAATATTTTTTAATAAATTTTTTAATAAATTTATTTAAATTATACTACAAAAAATATTTTATTCTATGCAAAATAATTTTAACAAAATGGTTTAAAAAATGTTATAAGTACTATAAAAATTTGTAATGTTCTAATGACTTAGGTAAATACATGCATGTACTCAAATTTTAAATAAAATACTCTACATAGTCAATAATAATTTAGAAATTAAAGAAAATAATTTATTCCATACAAAATAATTAAAAAATATATTTTATTTCATACAAAATAATTAAAAATATATTTTATTCCATACAAAATAATTTAAAAAAATGGCTTAAAAGATGTTACGAGTACTATAAAAATTTGTAATATTCTAGTAATTTAGGTAAATACATGATAAAAATATATTTTCTTTAATTTTTAAATTATTATTAATTATGTAGAGTATTTTTTTAATGTCCTAAGTCATTAGGACATTACAAATTTTTATAGTACTCCTAATATCTTTTAAGTCATTTTTTAAATTATTTTGTATAGAATGAAATATTTTTTTGTGGTATAATTTAAATAAATTTATTAAAAAAATTCATGAGCTATTAAGAATGAGCAGAAGAATATTGTATAGAATTCGAATTGCTCACCATATAATTCGAATCAGAGTGATTCGAACTTCTCCATGCGTAATTCGAATTATGTAATATCTCACCATATAATTTAAATAAATTTATTAAAAAATATTCATGAGCTATTAAAAATGGGCAAAAGAGTATTGTATGGAATTCAAATTGATAGCTCATTAATATTTTAAAGAAATCTCGTAATTAAATATTTTGTTAGCTTTTTTTTAATGTATGAAATAAAAAATATATTTTTTTAAATTTTTAAATTATTAATTTTTTTATAAATTTTTTTAAATTATTACTCACGAAATATATATTTTTAAACTTTTTTAATAACTATTTTTTAAATTGAGTAATTCGAATCTGCCCAATTCGAATTACTATGTGCACATGTGTGTATAATTTAAATCACCTTGATTCGAATGAGTGTGGGTGTAATTCGAATCAGGTTGATTTGAATTAGTGGGTGTATGTATGATTCGAATCACATGGAAATAAAGTTCGAATTAGGGTGATTCGAACTATATAAAAATGTAGACGGGTAGATTTATGAACCAATTTTTAATTTGGCTAATTCATATAATTTTTTTATTCCCTTAGCTTAAATAAGTGATTTGTCCGAAAAAAAAAATCGTTGATTCTAGGGATAAGTACTTTTTTCGTCCCCAAGGTCTGGGGTCGAAATCAAAATCGTCCCCGACCTTTTTTTCTTATTAAAATCATCCTTAACGTTCAAAAACGCTTTAAAATCATCATTTTCCGAATTTTTGGACCGAAATACCCTCATCATCATCATTCTCCTCTTCACCTTCCTCACCCCACCACCTCCACTGCCACCAACATTACCACCACAACCACCATCAACACCAACACCACCACCACCACCACCACCACCAATCAACACCAACACCAACAACACCAAACAACAACAACAACAACACCATACCACCACAACCACCATCAACACTAACACCTCCACCACCACCACCACCATCAAGCCCCTCACTGTAACCCCCCACTAGGGGTGTGCATGGGTTGGGTGAAACCGGGTTTGACGTGACCCAGACCCGACCCGAAATATATACCGGGCCTATATATTAGATCCGAACCCGACCCTAGACCTGATGAAACCTATACACTTTCGGGCCATGATTATGCCGGATAAAAATCGGGTGAAAACCGGGCCGTTAACATTATATTACCTTGATACCTTCTTGTAAGTTAGCATGTAAAAATATCCAAATTTTCAAGACTCCAATCATTATTTGACATGGTAAGATTCACTTAGAAAAATATAATAAGAACCAACTCTTCTCTAAAATTAAAGCATAATCATAATCAATACTAATATTGTCTAATAACACCAAATATTTAAATCAATACAAATAACACAAGATTATGCATTAGTCTAAAGTCTTATGCATTTTAAATATAAAATATTAACTTATAGTCTTATATATAATGACTAATAACACAAAATATTAAGGTTTACAACACTTAAATTTCACATAATAATAGCCATCATCCATCACTAATAACACAAAATATTAATTATGTATGATGACCGGGCCACCGGGCCGATTTTGGGTGACCCGAACTATGTCCCGGACCCGACCCGAAATAATGACCGGGTCTATTTTTGAGACCCATACCCGGCCCTAGACATGATGAAATCACATCAAATTAGCCCCTAAAGTGTTCGGGACCGGGCTGGGTCTTCGGACCGGGCCGGGCCATGCACACCCCTACCCCCCACCCCTCACCCCTTCACCCCCTCACCGTAACCCCCACCCCTCACCCCACCCCCCACCCCCCTCACCCCAACTCCCTCACCGTAACCCCCCCACCCCTCTCATCCCTCTCACCCCCTCACCGTAACCCCCCACCCCTCTCACCCCTTACCCCCTTCTTCATCACCATTAACCCAGTAACCCCCAATTTCCTTCTTCATCATCAAACCTCTTACCCCCTTCTTCATCACCAAGCCTCTTTCTCTCTCCCTCCCTCCCCAAGCCTCTTTCTCTCTCCCTCCCAGTAACCCAGTAACCACAAAATAAATAAAAAATTCAGCAACAACATCAATCACAAAATAATAACAAAATTAGCAACAATCCATCATCAATCATGTATATGTTCTTCAAAAAAAAAAAAAAAGGAAGAACAAAGAACAGAGAAAGAGAAGGGTGAATCAACAACAAAAACAAAAATAGAGGTAGGGGCGGCGGCAGATTGGACACAGGGGCGGCGCGGCAGCGGGTTGGACGCAGGGCGGGCGGCGGCGGGTTGGACGCAGGAGCGGCGCGACGGCGGGTTGGAGGCAGGGGCGGCGGCGGGTTGGATGCAGGGGGTGAGGGGTGATGGAATGGGGTGAGGGGGTGGGAGTTACAGTGAGGGGGTGAGGGAGTGGGGTGAGGGAGTGAGGGGGTGGCAACTGATGAAGGAGGAAGGGAAATTGGGGGTGGATTTGGGGTGAGAGGGAGAGACGAAGAGATGAGGGGGTAGGTGGGGTGGGGTTTTATTTTTTTAATATTATTTTTATTAATAGTTAAGGGTAATTTGGTCCAAAAAAAATAGAAAAGGATGATTTTATAACGTTTTGTAACGTTGAGGATGATTTTAATAAGAAAAAAAGGTCGTGGACGATTTTGATTTCGACCCCAGACCTTGGAGACAAAAAAAAGTATTTACCCCCTTAATTCTATTAATTAAAAAACAATAGTTTTTAGGGAAAAAAAAGGAAACAATAGTTTTGATAATGTTTCTTTTTTTTAACATTTTGAAAAGGTAAAATTAAGAATATTAAAAATTTTAATTTTTTTTACAGACCTAACAATCATTTAGGTTTTCATATTATTTAGATATGGGCTTATATATTTTAATAAAATTATAAATATTCACGTGCCGTAGTATTTTTATATTTGATTTTGAGAAATTTTAAAAATAGTAAAAATTTTAGAAATCATTGTTAATTTGATCAAGTTTATTTTCAAAAGTATTTATCATAATAATATCATTCGTGATCTATTTAAAGCAAAAATATTATGATAAAAATAAATATTACAAAAATAAATAAGTTTTAAGAAATTTTTAGTTAAATATTTTTAATCTTTAATAATTCTAATAATTAAATTTATCACTAACATTTTATTCTATTAGACAAAATCACTCCGTTTTTACTTAGATTTTTTTGTTAGAATTTATAAGAATTCTTTACTTAAAGATTCTACAAACTTTAAAGAATTTTGAGATTTTTTGGTCTTTTTTAAAAAAAATTTAAGTGTAAAATTTTTTATCCTAAGTAATCACTTTTGTTTTTTTTTTTTAAATAACTATTCACACATAATTTTTTACACAATTAATATAAAAAAAATATAAAAAATAATTATTTTCACTAAATATAATATTATGTGATTAGTAGCGCGGATTGCATAGAACTTAGATTCTTTTAAAAATATAATGATATTGATATTTATCCGTTCATAAATCAGAACAGCAACTTAGGTAGGCTTGTTACTTGTTATGGCACTCAGATATTTTTGCAATACAAAGATTTCAACATACCATCATCGTCATGGTTTTCCCAACACATGTTTTTGTCTCTGTTTCATTCATCATCATCATATATCTTCCTCTATCTAAGATGCTAACTGTGACTGTGTAATTGATGCAGCGAAAGAAGCACTAGTGGAGTTGAGAAGCAGCATCGAAAACGTGAAGAGCCTCATTAGCAACACTTTGAAGCTTCCTTCCCTATCTTCTTCTTCTTCTTCTTCTTCTTCTCCGCTTCAATCTCTTCAAAGAGGAAACTGGGTTAAGCTCATTTGTGGTGCAAGCTTTGAGGTTACTACTCTCTTATTACTTCTTCACTTTCTCATGCTTGAATCATATCTAATCTAACACTCTCTGTGTTTATCTGTAGGATGTTGTTGATATCAGAAATCTCAGTCTGGTTTACACTCTTTCTGGAGGTAATCTATTCAATTCATTATTTTAATGTCTGACAATGAAATATTTGAAAGTTTAGGATTAGAAAGATTTAAACTATTAGTTAGATATTTATTAATGGATTAATAATAAAATTAGTCAGATTTTTTTAATTAAATTGGTCCTTTATAAAAATAATTCTTTTAGTTATTCACAATTTTCGTCAAGAATTTATGATATAAAATGTTAACTAATAGCATACATGACACATAATATATTTAATTAGATGTTGATTAAATATGTTTATGAAAATCTGTTAATTTAATTACTAGGTTATATTAGGAATAGAACTTTTGTAATTGAAAAAAATGACTAAATTAATAAATTTTCATAAACATATCTAATAAGATATATCAGGTATTATATACATTATCATTTAACGTTTTACAAAATTAATTTTTTAAAAAAATTATTAATGGAGTGACCAAAAGACTAATATAATTAATTTGCAATTTTTAAAGGACCAAATTTGATGCCGGACTAAATGATAGGGTTAGGTGGCGTAACTTTAACAATGAAAGATTTAAACTAAACAAAAATTGAGTTAGTTTGACAAAACTACTGAAACGGGTAGTTTGTAGGATATAATTCTAACCATGAAAGATTTCAACTAACTCCACATCCATCAAAGATCAGGTTAGTTTGACAAAATTACCTTAAACGGGTAGTTTGTTGTGTAATTTTGCCGAATGTTTTGATAGTTTTGTCGAACTAGCTCAAATTTTGATAGATATATTGTCAGTACTCAAATCTTTCATGATAGAAATAAGTAATTTACTCTTTAATTTCTAATTTCTAAACAGATGCATCATCATGATTTGCCTTGGGGTTTTTGTTTTTCAAACTTAAATGTGACTTGTTATTGAGATTGGAATTGTATGGGTGCAGTTGACTGCATTGACTGTGCTGCTGATGCATCAGTGGTTAGCGCTGTGAACGAAGGAATTGAAGCCGCAACAGAAATCGCAGGTCTTCAGAAGAGGCCTTGGGTTATGATCAGTGTCAATGATGATAAAGATCTTCATTTTCGTAAAGCCGGTAAGAAAGAGTCTTTGTTCTTTCTAGTTGTTGGTTTCATTATAATATTTCTGCATCAGCATAGTCCAACATAATTATCAAACACTTGATCCATTCAGTATTTTTGTGCAAATTTTTCCAATAAATGAATGTTGCTAGTACTGGCTTCTATGCAGAATTTGATCCAGAAGACTGTCCAGCAGATTGTTCTCGCCCTTGCGAAATTGTGTGCCCTGCTAATGCAATATCATTCCTAGGGAAATCAGCATCTGGAACTTCATCTAATACTGAATTACCAAGAATTTTAGTGGTTTTTAACTTGATTTTACTTGGAAGTGATGTTTTTGGTTTTTACAGACTATAATTTCATCTTTTCAAAAACATTTTCACACTTAAATTGTTCAATTGGCTTGGACGTGCAGGATGGAGTCATAACAGAACGCTGCTACGGTTGTGGCCGTTGCCTTCCGGTTTGCCCCTATGACAAAATAAGTGAGATATTTTCTTGCTAACTTTTGAGATTATAAGTTTTTAACTTCATCCATAATATTCTGATTTCCATGTATCATGTGATATTTTTAAGAATATGAACTTACTGAATTGATCCAGGAGAGGTAACATATGTAAGAGATGCCGCGACAACTGCTGATCTCCTCAGGAGGGATGATGTTGATGCTATGGAGATACATACAAGTGGGAGGTAATTTTAGTTACCAAATTAATCATATCAAACAATATTTAATGGATGACTTTAACTGATATGGAAACATATTTTCACAAGAACTGAAAGGATGATTCTCAATTATCAGTTCTCAGTTTCTCATACACATGTAATGTGTTTGCTAAGCTTGTATTTCTATGGCTGTGGCATAACCATGTTTTACATAGATGGCTTTTTCTTTTTCTATTCAGACAATTCAGCTGATAAAGCATAGAAAAAAAAAACTCAGTTTTCTGATGATTAGATATATGTTGTTCTTGTGATGCATGATTGATGTGTTTAAATTCACTTTCTCATGTTATTTGTCATGATACCACTTCTCCAAAATATTTAAACTGATAGGAGGAGACATATAAACAGTTATATATCTAACATACCCCCTCACGCATGAGCCTCTTTTGAGTTTGTATGAGTTTTTTTCAAGGCTTTCTTTCTCTTTTTATTGGCCTTCTGCTGAAATTTTTTCTTTTGGGGTCAACAAGGATCGAATTCTAAACCCTTGTCATAAAAGTTCTTGTGTAAATGGTTACATCTCTAACATTATCATGTGTTCTTTTTGCAGGCAGAGTGCACAATTCAAAGAGCTCTGGTGTGCTTTAGGGGATTCAGTAGAAAACTTAAAGTTAATAGCAGTAAGTGGTGCCTCCAACCTGTATGAGTGTGTTTGGAATCATAAATTATTAGAAATTATTTGATTTAAATAAAATCATTTCCATATTTTTTCATTCCAAACACACCCTATAGGGTATTTGCATTTGAGTAAAGAGATTAACATAAAACAAAAATTATCCAGGTTAGCTTACCTAATGGTGGAGCTTCAACAATATCCTCTATGAATGAGATGTTCTCCATTATGAAACCAAATCTTCAATGCTTCAACTTATGGCAGGTGTGCCTTTCTATGAGTTCAACAATCTCAACATTGTTAATGAACCTTTTATGCCTCATTTTTTTTAACAAAACCATGTTTGCTATATACACGAATGAAGTTGGACGGCCGGCCGATGAGCGGAGACATCGGGAGAGGAGCAACCAAGGAAACAATCGCCTTTGCTATCGAATTGGCAAAAGCGATAAACCGACCTCCCGGTTTGTATTCAATAATCCATACATATAAATACATGATCCTTGAAAACCTTCAGTTTTATAACAAAATCTCTGAACTTGCATGGTAGGTTTCCTTCAACTTGCTGGTGGCACTAATGCTCACACAATTGATGGATTGAGAAAAAAAGGACTATTTCAAACAACATCTATTGCAGTTGATTCGTCGAATTCGGCAGACGCCTTAATCGGCGGTATAGCTTACGGAGGCTATGCACGGAAGGTAACATGTTTACTTTCCATTCTTTGTTATCTTCCTTATGGATCCAACTTGTACATGGCAATTTATCAAATGATGATTCTACGTTTGCTTAGATTGTTGGTAGAGTATTGAGATCAATGCAATCTGAATATGGGGGAGCTGCTAGAATAGAGGATCATCCTCAACATCTTTTGATGGCTCTTAAGGAAGCACTTGCTTTAGTTGGACCTGTTAAATGTTCATGATCTCCATAACTTGTTCACAATCACAATCAGTGGTTGGTAGTTTATATTTGGAACTATAGCAGTACTAGTACAGCATATAGGGTAAGGAAGAATAAAAACCTTTTTTTTTTTTATACCAAAGATACGAGACTCGAACCCGCAACCTCTTAATTGAGTATGGGGAGACTATGCCATTTGAGCTATTACTCATTGGCAAGGAAGAATAAAAACTTGTTAAAAAGGATAAAAGAAATGTCATAGGAACATAATAATACGATTTAATTACTTTATTAGTCTTTATACCTTCATTAAAATTTTAGTTAAGTTTTTATAGTTAAAATGTTTATGATTGAATCTCTAAACTAAATTATTAAAAACTTTCAATTAGCTTTATTCTAACTATTTTTTGTGAAAAAACATTTTTTAGTAAAATATTTGTTTTTGTGTTTGATATACGATAAATTATTGAATATTCTAATAACAAATATTATAGGATTATTGTGTTATTTTTTTTAAAATAATAACTAATAAAAATTTAATTACAAAATTTTATTTAATATAAGAATCTAATTATAAATTTTTAAATCATAATAATTTAATTAAAAATTTAGTAAACTTATAAAAATTAATAGAATAATTAAATTAAATGATTTAGAAGAGTCTCTTTATGACTTCATGTATATGCCTCTTATGTTGGGCCGGGTCGAATTATCAACAATATAGGATATCTACTAAGACAAAGGAAACATATCTGACCCAAAAAACAAAAAAAAAGGTCTCAAACAGGTACAAAATTAAAAATAACATAAATACGGCAAGGAAAACTTGAAAGACAATCAACTTACCTCTCAAGCTTAATCCGAAATAAGGATTTTACATTGGAATTGAGCAATTTAGTAGTGAGAAATTGTGGGTTCCTTCACCCTTTGCAACAGGGTTTTCATCAGGGGCGCTGCCAGCGGAGGAGACCTGAACAAACCGGCACAATCATACCATGCATCGAATTCAGATCTCAAAAGAAAAAAAAAAGGAAGAAAAAAAATGAAAGAAGATGTTGATGAGAAGAAGACCGGTCTGAAAAGGAGACCATGGGTGCATTGTTTTCAACTCCCATTACTTTCAACTTCCACAAGAATTAAGTTATTAACATAGTCTAACTGTCTATGTAAAAAAGGGGATCTGGGTTTGGTGTGGGTGGGTTGTTGGGTTTGGGTAGGGTTGAAGGGTTTAGCCCAAGACAAAAATAAAAAACATTATTAACATATCGGATGTTACTCTTTCTTTTCTTATTATTAATATATAAATTTTTATTTAATAATATGTATTCATAGTTAATAAGATGATATTTTAATCACCAAAGACAATGCATGATATTTGTATTATCATGATACAAATATTTTATGGTTGATATCATTACGTTAGTTATAGTGCAAATATAATGAAAAAAATATTATGCATAATAATTAAAAAAAACTTGAGATCGTGTTGCATTTTGTGTCAATTGAATTCGGAAATCATGATTCATGTTGTGTGTTGTTCTCCCAGAACTAGAATAGAAATAGTTTATGATTTCCAAAAACAATAGTACAAGGTAGACAGAAAAAAAGTCTTGATAGGAGTTTCCTTTTGGCATTAAATTAAATAAAGTCAGTCATTTTCTTGGTTGTTATGGCATGATGGATGGAACTAACGCAGAAGGGCAAAACCAAGTAGTGAAGGAATATGATGCGACTCTCTGGCAACCCAAAATTTAAAGGTAATTTGATGGTGCTTAATTTTTATTTAACTTATTTATAGTAAATTTTAAATATTTAAAAATAATTTATTTTTAAATTAAATATTAATTTTTAATTTTTTAGCAAGTTAGATATATTTTTTTAGACACTATAATAAGATAAAAATTCACATACATTTATTTTTATATGAAGTTATTAATTGAGAATTGTTAAATAATAATAATCAAATTTAAAATATTGAAAAATAACCATTTGTATCTATAATATTTAAAACGCTAATAAAATTACTCACAAAAGAACAAAATTAAACTTATCCATGGCCGTACCTATAATTCAAACCTTGATAAAATTGGAAAAAAATTTATGGTACTCCCAAGTCATAATACAAAGAAGTTATCAAATCTAACGGTAAAAGAAAAAAAAATTAAAATTTAAAATCTAAAAACATAACCTTTAGCAATAAAAATACAAGATTTAACGATGTTACATTTTTTTTTGTTGCATCAAAAAAGACATAACAGATTAATGATTTAAGTTATAGTAAGATCGTCGTCATTCATCTTGAAATATGATAAAATCAAAAGAAAATAAAGTGAGTGAGAGAAAGGTAACCCACAAAGGAAACTATTAACAATAACAATGTGAGAGATGAGGTGAGAGAGTTAACATTATAAGAAGATTCTCTCTATTAAATAAAAAAAATAGAGTGGGGTTTAGAGTCTTTTGGTTATAGACGGAGGGAAACGAAGAGGTTGATACTGACCAAAAAACAGAGTGTTTTATATGTTCATAGTGGTGCTGGTAGTGATAACAATACTTGTGGTAGTTATGGTGATGTAGTGTGTTGCAAGTGATGGTGATGGAGGGAGTTTGAGAAAAAAAAGGGGTAAATATTATGGTTTTGAAAATCGGATCAAATTCGCTGGTCGAACTGATTCAATCAGGAATCGACAATAAAAAGCGGTTCAGTTTGATGTCTAAAATCGTAAATCTAAAAACCGCAAAAAAATCACTGAATCGGCTGGAATCGATTAGTTAGACTGGACCGAAAATCGACCGATTCTTTAAAACAACGTCGTTTTGCAAGAAAACCTCCCCATGCGTGACACGCCCCTTTCCCCTGAACCCATTCCCTCCTTCGTGAAAGCAAAGCCATTATTCTCTTTGAAGTTTGAAGAAAAAATACCCAAACCAAACCCTGGCTTCTTCTGTCTGGTTCCGCCGCTCCTGTCCATGGTTGTTGGCGCCTCCGTGGCTTCCTCCTTTCCCCTGTCCCAAACCCAGACTCTGTTCTAGTTCGGCACATCGTCCATCCATCGGTGGCTTCTCTGTTCGAGGCTTCGAGCTAGTCGTCGTCGTCTCGCCGTCGTCTCGCCGCTCGCCGTCGTCTCTGTCGAAGGTTAGTGACACTTACACACTTTTTTCTGTATTTTTTCTGTTGATCTGTTGATCTGTACTGAATGCTCTATTGATCGTTGATTTTGTGTTGTTGAAATTATTGCTAAAATTGGATTTGCTATGTTGATGCTGCTATTTTAGTGTTTTTTAATTTTTAAATCTGTTGTTTTTGTATTTTTCAATTTTTGAATCTGCTGTTTTTGAATTTTTGTTGATAGATTTATTGAATTTAGGGTGATTATTTGTTGCTATTTTTTAATTTTATTAGCTAATTGTTCTTGTTCTGGTTTTGTTGTATTGTTGGTAATGGTGTTTTTGATTGGATTATTTATGGGTTTATGAGAGCTGCTGTTTTTTTACTGTGGTGCTGTTTTATTGATTTCAGTTATGAATGATTATTTAATTTCTGGCTGTGCTGCTGTTTTTAACTTTGTGGGTGCTATATTGATTTTAGTTATAGATGATAGTATTAATAAAGAAGCAATCGCTGATAATAATGCATCTTAATAATTTGCATGCCAATCCTCTTATTTCGAATGATGCAGTTAATCCTAATTCTCATGTAGTGTTTTGAATTTGAAAGATATTTTAAGATTTATATTAGACTATAATTATATTTTAAGATGTTTATTTATAATTTATTATTATTTTATTCTAAAATAGTTTTTCCATTTGGATTACGGTTGGACCAGTTGAACCAGTAAACCAAAACAGTTTGATGACTGGTCCGATTCTCAGAATCTTGATAAGTGCCTTATCCGTCCCCTGACCTTTTCCTTGAGATATAAAATGCATCTTGATCATCATGAAACCTCAACCAGGCCCTACCATTTATAAAATTGTACAAATTAACCCCTATTTCTGGTTAATAAACGATGACCCATCTGACGTGTTCGGTGAGATCTGATATGTCATATCACAGTGTCAGGTGTCAATACCTATTTGTTAAAGGGACTAAAAACTCCCTTGCCAAAAAATAAATAAATAACTCTCCTCTTCTTCTCTCTTTTCTTTCTCCTCTTCTCCTTTTCTCCTGATCATCCACTGCTGTCTGCTAACATCGTCGACCTTCGTGCCGCAAGGGAGCGGGATTCGGCGTGTGTGTCGTACTCTCACTGCTCCCTCAATTATAAAGATTTCCTTGCATACCAGGTGCATAAACCCTCTTATTCTCTCTCTGTTTCTGAAAATTTAGGGTTTATGGTTTTGATTGTTCTTTTTCGTTTATTTTGTTTTTTGATTTCAAGATTATGTTTATCACTTGTTTTAGTATATATATTTAGATTCCAGTTTTTTGCTTGTGTTATATTATGCATTTATGCATAATTTTACTTTCTCAATTTGCAGCTTCTGTTTATAAATTTATTTATTTTTAATTTCTATGTGTGTCTGTCGTTGCAGGCGCACCGTGTGGCACACCGACTGTGGCAGCAGTCAGGTAGCCGTTGGCCCTAGCGCTCCAGTCTCGGATAGCTGATGTCTTTGCAGTTGACATTCACCCCATCACCCTACGGCGAGGATTGGGAAGGAGATTTTGTTTGATCATGCGTCTGGCGTGGTGGTTGGAGAGACTGAAGTGATTAGCAATAATGTCTCCATTCTGCACCATGTGATCCTTGAACCGGCAAGATTGGTGGGAACAGGTGATAAACCACTATTTTATGATTTATCTTGTGCTCAGTTGAGTGTTTTTATCAATTCTTCACCCACTTATTCATAAGATTTGCATGGTTTTACAAATCCTTCCTTATTCCATGATATATGTGAAAATATGTTTCCTATGCCTTAAAAATATTAATTTTAATTATCCTTTATTACCATTCGATGTAGTGATCTTTGTGTTAAGTATTTTCAGGCTTCATAGGGCAAGAATGACTTAGATGACAGAAAGGAAACATGCAAAAATGGAAGGAACACACAAAATGGAGTTTTGAAGAAAATGGCAGCGACGCACACGCATGGACGACGCGAACGCGTTCCTGGCGCAGAGCACAAACGACGCGTACGCGTGACTGACGCGTACGCGTGGCAAGGAAAATCTCCAATGACGCGCACGCGTGACCCACGCGCACGCGTGACGGACGCCACGTGTAGAAAATTACAGAAAACGCCCCCAGCGATTTCTGGACCCTTTTTCGGCCCAAATCCAAGCCCAGAAACACAGAATAGAGGTTGGAGAATGAGGGAATCAAATCATTCATTCAACAACAATTCATTATTCACAATTTTGAGGTTTGAGATGTAGTTTTAGAGAGAGAGAGGTTCTCTCCTCTCTCTTAGGTTTTAGAATTAGGATTTCTCTTAGTTTATGGTTATTTCTTCATTCCAGGTTCAATGTTCCTTAAATTCAATTTCTCTTCTACTTTTATTTACTTTATCACTTGGTTTATTTACTTTCCAAATTTGATTTATGAACTTTCCCATGTTAGAATTGATATATTTATTTAATATAATTTGAGGTATTTCAGATTTATGATTGCTTTCTTTAATTTATGCTATTGATGCTTCCAATTAATCTTCTCCTGGTCAAGGCATTTTTATTCGAGTAGATTTTCTTCCCTTTTGGCTTTGGTTAAGTAATTGGTGACACTTGAGTTGTCAAACTCAGCTGTTGATTGAAAATTGGAAATTATTGATTGATTTGGATCCCTCTAAAGCTAGTTTTTCCATAGGAGTTGACTAGGACTTGAGGAATCAAATTGATTAGTCCACTTGACTTTCCTTTATTTAGTAAGGGTTAACTAAGTGAGAGTAATAACAATTCTCATCACACCTGATAAGGATAACTAGGATGGGATTTCCAGTTCTCATACCTTGCCAAGAGTTTTTCTAGTTATTAATTTAATTTTCTGCCAATTTATTTTCCTGTTCCCTATTTAAAAAACCCAACAATATACCTTTTTCAATAACCAATAATAAATCATACTTCCCTGCAATTCCTTGAGAGACGACCCGAGGTTTCAATACTTCGGTTATCAATTTTATTGGGTTTGCTTAAGTGACAAACAAGTTTTTGTATGAAAGGATTATTGCTTGGTTTAGAAACTATACTTGCAACGAGAATTTATTGTGAATTCTAAACCATCAATCTTCAGTTCATCAGAATGGCGCCATTGCCAGCGAGTTGCAATTGTGTGCCTTATTATTGGTTATTGTAAATATTTTATTTTTCTTGTTTATTTGTTCCTGTTTTTATTTTTGTTTTTAATTTTTATTAGTTACTATGAGTTCTCACCCCCGTCGCTTTGAGTTTGGTTCTAATGTTGTTGAAAGGAATGGAAGCTATAACAGGGACATGCGTCAAGGTCAAAACAATTAAAGATGGAAGGATCCATGCGGATCTGATCAACCCTTTCGGCAACAACACTTTCCAAAGTACCATGGACATTGACCATTCCACAATGCATGCCAAGACAACAGTTATGGTGGACCTTCTCGTGACAAACCACCTCCACCAAATTACTGTGGTCAAGAGCTATTCCGAGGTGCGTACCAAGATGATAGATATGGTGGACCCCCTTATGGTTACCAACAAGCCCCATCATATGCCTATAAACCACCTCCTCAACATAGCTTCGAACCACCATACTCACAAGCCAATCACAATCATTCACCCCATATGACCCTAACCTTTATCCACCCTAATTCCAATCCAGTTACTTCCAAGAACCACCACTTCCATATGCACCATGTCCATATCCATCAACCCAAGAATCACAGGCTCGCCTCAAGGAAACAGTAGATCAATTTCATGCAACCCTTCACCAACTGGAGCAAGCGATAAATCAATTAGCTTCCCAACGTTCGAGCACTCAAGAAACTCCCATGGCTTCATGTGGAGAATCTACTGAAGAATGTAGCATGAAGGAGACACTAAAAGCTCAGGTGGACAGTAAAGAACATGACTTTGTACTGGAATAAGTAGAGGGAGCTACAATTATCGAAGAAGAAGAATTGGTTGAAGACTTAGGAGACGCTGAACTTCCATGGGAATCGAGAATTGTAGAGAATCCCGCCAAGATATTTGCAACTGATGCTAAGGAGGATGGTGCACAACCCCCAAAGCATGTATCTTATGAAGAACTGGACGGAACAAATCGAGAAACAATTTTCCTTGGTAATGATGACCATGAATCAAGTTCTCCTAATGATGACCCTGCAGTCACAATTGAACTCTTTGAGCTAGAAGAATCTTCCCCAAGTGAATATGAGGATGATGTGGAGGTAGACTTTTCTCAACCTCCAACTTATGACTTGAGTGATGAGGAAGAAACTGAAGATTTTGATCAAGACGAGGTTGCAGTTGAAAAGGTTTGTAAGGAAGTGGAACTATTCACAGAGGAGTACAAGGAAGCGGAGCTTGAAGAACCACTGGAAACACCTCTCCCATGGCTATTACCACCTAATATAAACTTCAAGTGGGTAAAATCCTTAACCTTTATCTTCACCTTTCCACTTGAATATGGTTTGCTTGAGACCAATGACCAGCTTAGAGCTCTTTGTGGCTTTAAGAGTAAGAGGGAGATGGTTAGTGATAGAAGTTGGCATCCAAAGTTCAATATGGTTCCACGCTCCACTTTGAAGTGTAAGGATTGGTATAGAGCTCGATTGAATGGGTCTCAGAAGATGTTTGGTCATCTTAGTGAGAGTTCAAATCTCATATCGCCCGGTTGGAACAATGTAGGTAAAAGCGAAGGCGGTTACAAAAGCAAGGTTTGGGATCCTGGAATTTATCCTGACAATCAATACTCCTGGAGCCTGAAAACCTGCTTTAACTTGCTCAAAGGCTTTACGTGCCTAGTATGGGACCCCGGAGGCTATTGGAATTGCAAACGTTGGCGGAGATTTCTGGATGAGTTCAAGCACAAGCCACCATAACAGGGAGCTCAACAAATGTCCAACTTAAGGACTTTAACTAAAAGTGCTAGGTGGGAGACAACCCACCACAGTATGATCGTTCCTTTTTCAAGTTTAATCCTATTTCATTTTGTTTGTTTTTAGTTTTATTCTATTTTATTTTATCTTATTTTCCCTAGAATCATTCATAACATCTGCATCAGCATCTGCATCTTGCATTCTGCATATTCAAAAAAAAAAAAAAAAATCACACCACGCGTGCGCATGGGCCACGTGTGGGCGTCGATTCCGAATCGGTGTCACAATCCAACGCCCAGAAAGTTGGGCTAGAATCGTGTGGCTGGTATGCGTTAGGCATAATTTGGGCCACGCGTACGTGTCAACGACGCGTACGCGTCATTTTCATTTACACACACCACGCGTAAGCGTGGGCGACGCGTGATAATTTTTTCCCCCTTAATTGAAGCAGAGGGTTGCGCACAAACGACGCTGGAATTGTACGTTTAGCACAATCCTAGTCGACGCGTACACATGCTTCACGCGTACGCATCATTTCCATTATCCCTCATTCACGCGTTCGCGTCAATGACGCTTCCGCGTCGTTGCACTTCCGCCTCATCCACGCTTTCGCATGACCCACGCGTCCGCGTGGATTTGAATTCACTTAACCCCCCGACGCGAAAACCCTAACCCAGCGTCGCCCCTTTTTCCCCCTTCCCTCATAGTCTTCTCCTCTCCCCCTCTGCAACCACCCAACCACCACCGCCGAACCAGCCACCGCGCCGCCGCCATCTCCATCCCTCGCCGTAATGCCCTCTCCCCCTCTTTCCCCCCTCTTCTTCCCCTTCTTCCTCCTCCCTCCCCTGCCTCCGCCATCACCGAACCAGCCCCGCCGCCACCATCAACGACCACGCCGCCACCATTACCCCCTCGCTCCTTTTCTTTTCTCCTTTCTCTTCCTTCTCTCAACCCTGCCTCGCTGCCCACACCAAGTCCGCCACCACCGCGCCACCCCCAGAACCGGCCGCACCTCCTTGTGCCTCCGCAGAGCCGCCACGCCGTCCCTGCTTCTGGCAACACCAACCCTCTTTCTCCTTTCCCCAATCCTAGTATCACACCACCCCCAGGTTTCACTGCCGCTGTCTCTACAAACTTATATTCTACTTCTGTTAAATTAGATTAATTAGCTTAGTTACATTTTGTTAGAATTAGGATAGTTAGAGATGCATGTTCGTAGTGAATTTTAGGTGGTTAGGTAGCTATGATGTGATTAGTGGATTTAGGTCTGATAATTGCGCCGTTCTTGCTGCTTGCTTTATCTGTTTCGCAATTTTAAAATTGCTGTGCTGTTGATGCTGCTCATATGCTGTTCATTACTATTTAATGCTGATTTGATATTATTCCATTTAAATTGCAATTCTTCCTGCAGATTGAATTTGTTTTTTCTAAATTCATGTGACTTGCTATTTGCTACTCTTTCATGCACTACTTTAATGTCATATGAACTGAATTTCTGCTGCTGTTTATTACCCGAGAACATCCAATTTATAGCCGAAATGCTGCCCGATTTTTCCAAAAATTGTTTCACTTAACTCCCATTCATAAATTGGCTTTGGTACTTTTGAATTCTGCACTAATTGGTTTCAACCAAGCCAATTCATGGATGAATGTGTCAGCATTCCTACTCATTCTGGTTCCCTTCTTAGTTAAATCGCATTATTGATGATTTTATTCATTTTGTACTTCTTTTATTTATATGATTTATCATCATTAATCTGCATTCTCTGCTTGAATGTGAGTTGCTTGTTCTTCAAGTTTGTGCAATTTTTGTTAGAGTTAATACTCAAAATCGTCCCTGAAAGATACTCCGATCTCCATTTTGGTCCTCGAAAGATAAAGTTAATTGAAATCGTCCCCGAAAGATACACGACTTGGTCACGTTAGTCCTTCCGTCAGTTGGATGATGACATGGTGGGTGATGCCACGTGTCACGAGATGATTGGTTGATGTGTCAGATCAGTGACACGTGGCATGCCACGTGTCACTTGACATGTAAAAAAGTTATTTTTAATCAAAATAGTCCTTGAAAGTTCAGAGTAAGTCATTTTCATCCCTAAAATTTTAAAAAATAATCAAAATTAGTCCTTATATAAATTTTTTTAATTTTTTCTTGATAATATTAAATTTGAAATATTTTTTGATACTACTAATTTTAATAGAAATATAATTGACAAACAAAAAATTAGTAATGGTATCTTTTCTTCTTAAAAATTTTGTCAATAAAATTATCTCTCTCCTTTAAATCTTCTTAAAATCTCTCTTATTCTTTTCTATTCTAAAATCTTTTTCTATTTTGCTAGAATATATATATATATATATATATATATATATATATACTCAAAATTGAAATGTATGTATTTGTTAACCTAAACAAAGTTATATACTCAAAATCTAAATTTATGTATTAAAAGAAAAATTATATAATCTATCTCAAACATATGAAACACACAAAATATTAAATATTTTTAATTATATGAAAGTACTAAAGAAAATATTAATCTAGTCATAATATATATTCGTTACCAGCGTTAATATCTTAGTTGTCAAATTATTTTGGTTTGAGTCAAATAGATCTATTAAGAGATCCAAATCTTTTCTTTTTTTTTTTAAATATTTACAAGAAACAAATATAAAATATCACAAACGAAATCATTAAACTAATTACGTGATTATCACATCTAAATTTATAAGTGATGTTATTCAAGGGTCGAAGGAGTGTCATTTTACTTTTTCTAAATAATGAATTTGAAAAGAAATTCAATTTTTCTTAGAACTTTCTAAATTTAATTAGTTTCAATTTAATATTTTGTATGTTTCATATGTTTGAGATAGATTATATAATTTTTCTTTTAATACATATATTTTGATTTTGAGCATATAACTTTGTTTAGGTTAACAAATACATACATTTCAATTTTGAGTATATATATATTCTAGCAAAATGTGATAATGTAAGAAAAAGATTTTAGAATAGAAAAGAATAAGAGAGATTTTGAGAAGATTTAAAGGAGAGAGATAATTTTATTGATAAAATTTTTAAGAAGAAAAGATACCATTACTAATTTTTTGTTTGTCAATTATATTTCTATTAAAATTAATAGTATCAAAAAATATTTCAAATTTAATATTATCAAGAAAAAATAAATAAATATATATAAGGACTAATTTTGATTATTTTTTAAAATTTTAGGGATGAAAATGACTTACGTCTGAACTTTCAAGGACTATTTTGATTAAAAATAACTTTTTTACATGTCAAGTGACATGTGGCATGACACGTGTCACTGATCTGACACGTCAACCAATCATCTCGTGACACGTGGCATCACCCACCACGTCATCATGTGCCACGTAGCACTTAACGTGACACGTCATCATCCAACTAACGGAAGGACTAACGTGACCAAGTTGTGTATCTTTTGGGGACAATTTCGATTAACTTTATCTTTCGAGGACCAAAATGGAGATCGAGGTATCTTTTAGGGACGATTTTGAGTATTAACTCATTTTTGTTAATTAGGAACTACAATACCATGCCACTAACTTTAACTTCACTTTTTCACTCTTAACTGCATTAACTTTCTAACTTCTCTCTTAGTTTTCCACTAACTACTTTCAACCCATTTTAAAGCATGATTATTGATGTTCCTCATAAACAAGTATTCCGCATATCATAGATCTTGGATTGTCATTCTTATTTAAATTCTTTGACTTTTAGCTTGCATACAGTCCAAAATTCTACATCTATCTAACTCACTTCATGCTTATATTGTTATTCTATTCCTCTTTTTCCCCTCTATGCTTATGTTGCTCAAATACTATTTGCCTACCTATTTTTCTGCTTTAGTTTGATAAACTGTATCCTGGAACCTCTGCTTTTCAGGATGTTTAACCCTAAAGGCAAAGGAAAAGCCAAAACAGGCATGGGCAAAAGAAAAAGAGGAGAGTCCTCTATGGCTATCCTGGATATACTGCATGATGATTCCTGGCAGGAGAAGAATTTTACTCCGCAGGAAAAAGCTGATCAGTTAGTGCCTGCAACCGACCCAGTCAAGTTTGCAAACCGATACTGTGAACTGAAGTATCCAGTCTTTGCAACTTCAAGGAACCTATATCTAGAAAAGACCCTCCAAACTCCAGCCAAATTACAATAGTACACCACAGAACAAATCAAACAGAGAGGCTGGTACTTTCTAGAGAGGAACTTGACTGAGGTTAATGCATCCTGAGTCAGAAAATTTTACTGCAACTATTTTAAAATGACCCTGGATGCAGTGTAGCTCAGAGGCAAATAGATTCTAGTTACTGAGGAGGCAATTGAAGATATCCTCCAACTCTAGCCCAAATCTGATAAGCCAGATGGTTATCAGCAGGCTGAGGAAGATATGAGATTTATGAGGTTTGATTGGGAAGCAGTGAAGCGCACTATAGCTATTGATCCTGCTGTCCCATGGGTTATGGGTAAGTCAATAGTGACCTCAAAAGGCATCAAAATCATCTACCTGAATGATGAGGCTCGGCTATGGCAGCAAATTCTGAGCAACTATGTGATGCCGAGCACTCACGAGACTGAGGTGCCAGCTGCCATGATTACTCTTATCTGGTGCGTGATGGAGGGCAAGGACCTGTACCTTCCTAGATTTATCCGGTATTCCATGTCCAGGGTTCATGTCCGGGGAACTCTGCCCTTCCCCTACTTGATTACTCAGCTGGGCTGCCGAGCTGAGGTACCCTGGGAGCTTGCGGATGAAAAGCCACCAGCCACCGATTGCAAGAAGATCATCCCACGTAGCAGGAAGTTCATGGCTCTGGGCTATAGACGCCCTTTCTCACTGCCTCCGCTGATACAGCCACACCCTCTGACGCCCCTTCCACCTCTGCTGCACTAGCCACCACCACAGCACCTCCACCTGCTTTCGAGCCCATTTACCACCTTGTGCATCACCTCTTTGAGCGGCTCGACCAGATGGAGCGCCGCATCCAGCGGCGATATGAGAGGTCTGAGCGTCACAGCAAGCGACGCTATGAGAATTTAAAGTTGATGATCCGATCGGGCCACCATGACATCCCCTCCGAGCCTGACACACCATCAGAGCCTTCTGAGGAGGAGGCGGATGAGCATGAGGAGGACGATCGAGTAGCGGCTGAGCAGGCATGACCCGAGCAGGCTGCGCCATATCAAGAGGAGCCCCAGCAGATACAGCCAGTCGATCCACAGGTCCTTTTACAGACAGAGCCCCCGCTTCAGCAGGTAGATCCTCAGGCACCCACACAGACTGCAGCACCTCAGGCCACCATAGAGACACCAGCAGCACACCCTTCCGGAGATGCCACTTCTTCACACCCAGCCTGATTGAGCATCGACGACGATGCTATTATATAAGTATGGGGAGGTCACCATCTCTGGCAAATTCTATTTTGGTGAACCACTTTTAGACTCTTTATCCTGTTTTATTTCTTTTTCTGTATTTTATTTTATTTTATTTTACTTTATCTTATTTTCCTTTCAGTACTTGCACATTTTCTTTTACTGTATTTTCTATCTATTTCTACTTTATTACATTTTACATTTTGCACTTCGTATATATATATATCTTAGATATTTAGCTTGAATTGTATTCTAAACTTATTTAGTTGTGATATAAAAACATATGGATAATTTAGTTTAGTTTACCCTTTTAGCATATAATAATTTGGTTTAATTGAAAATAAAAGAGTAGACTAAAAATTTTAGTTTTTCAGAATCACAACAATCCACCCACCACATATATATATAGCAATGAATGTTAGTAAATTGACAACATCTTTCAAAGAAAATACTTATTTTTATACGAGCCATTCAAAGATTCACATTGAGTTGAATAGAAACTCTTAATTCCTACTTGCATGATATACATAACTGATATATGGTTTCTGAGCCAAAGAACACACAACCCGTGAGTTTTTGAGCTTAATGGCATGGTTACATTATTTAACCATAGTTTTCATTCATGTGTGTTTCTCCCTTCTTCACTATAATTGCAGACTTTACTTTGTTTCATTCTATATGTCCAATATTCAATGTATTTACATTCTTGCATATGATTGAGGCCATTACTTGTTATTGCTCACTTCTCCCAAATAAACCTACCTTTTTATGTCACCCTTGTTATCCCCCTTGAGCCTTTTAAATCCCCTTCTATTCTATAACCACATCTCTAGCCTTAAGCAGAAAAATAAATTAAAAATCCCAATTTGGATCCTTGGTTAGCTTAAGATAGAGATTGTGTATCCACTAAGTGTGGAAAAACTATGGAAACTTGGATTGATAGGAAGATATTAAATTGATAAAATTATTTGAAATTTGGGTGCATGCTCATGTGAAACCAAAATAATTAAAATACCATGTGCATTGATATGTTGTGTTTATGTTTAAAAAAAATAATAATAAATCCCTTTTAGTAAATAAATAAATAAGGGGACAAAATTACCCTAGTATTAAGTTTAGTAGAAAAATCAATGCACATGTAATAAAAATAAAAAATAATTTGGTGCATGAGTATGTGATACAAAAGTGGGAAAATTGGGTAGCTAGGCATAATTTTAAAATTGTAGAAGTATGTATATGTTAGGTGAGATTTTAGACTAATCAAGGATTCAATTTATAGCTCACTTAGCCTTATATATATATATCCTCACCTTTGCCTTAACCCCATTACAACCTTGAAAGGACCTCATGATGTTTGCATGTGTATATTGAATATTTATTGATTGGTTAGATGAAGAACAAAGTTTTAGAAAGCATGACTAGAGAAGAATAGAGTGATTAACCCCAAACACTGAGTGACTAGAGTGTATACACAAATCCAATGAGGGTTCAATAGCTCATTTCCATATATCCATATTTAATTATTGATTATCTTGCAAGTTTGTGAAATCTTTTGATTAACTCAACTCAATTGTGAATGTGTTTTAACATAATTTAGCCTTGGCTGTGCATATATGATTCCTTAAAAATATGAATCAATTTAACCACATGTAAGCTATATATATGTAAGTGGATAGTAATTAGAATTGCATGATTCATTTAGGTAGCTTGCATTTAGAATAGATTGCATTGCATAAGATTCCACCATTCTACCTTCACTCTTTTCTCTTGAAATTAGCATGAGGATATGCTATTGTTTAAGTGTGTGGAGGTTGATAAACTACTACTTTATGATTTATCTTGTGCTGAATTGAGTGTTTTTATCAATTCTTCACCCACTTATTCATAAGATTTGCATGGTTTTACAAATCCTTCCTTATTCCATGATATATGTGAAAACATGTTTCCTATGCCTTAAAAATATTAATTTTAATTATCCTTTATTACCATTCGATGTCGTGATCTGTGTGTTAAGTATTTTCAGGCTTCATAGGGCAGGAATGGCTTAAAGGACAGAAAGGAAACATGCAAAAATAGAAGGAACGCACAAAATGGAGTTTTGAAGAAAATGGCAGCGACGCGCACGCATGAACGACGCGGACGCGTGCCTGGCGCAGAGCACAAACGACGCGTACGCGTGGCAAGGAAATCTCCAATGACGCGCACGCGTGACGGACGCCACGTGTAGGAAATTGCAGAAAACGCCCCCAGCGATTTCTGGACCCTTTTTCGGCCCAAATCCAAGCCCAGAAACACAGAATAGAGGTTGGAGAATGAGGGAATCAAATCATTCATTCAACAACAATTCATTATTCACAATTTCGAGGTTTGAGATGTAGTTTTAGAGAGAGAGAGGTTCTCTCCTCTTTCTTAGGTTTTAGAATTAGGATTTCTCTTAGTTTATGGTTATTTCTTCATTCCAGGTTCAATGTTCCTTAAATTCAATTTCTCTTCTACTTTTATTTACTTTATCACTTGGTTTATTTACTTTCCAAATTTGATTTATGAACTTTTCCATGTTAGAATTGATATCTTTATTTAATATAAATTAAGGTATTTCAGATTTATGATTACTTTCTTTAATTTATGCTATTGATGCTTCCAATTAATCTTCTCCTGGTCAAGGCATTTTTATTCGAGTAGATTTTATTCCCTTTTGGCTTTGGTTAAGTAATTGGTGACACTTGAGTTGTCAAACTCAGCTGTTGATTGAAAATTAGAAATTGTTGATTGATTTGGATCCCTCTAAAGCTAGTCTTTCCATAGGAGTTGACTAGGACTTGAGGAATCAAATTGATTAGTCCACTTGACTTTCCTTTATTTAGTAAGGGTTAACTAAGTGGAAGCAATAACAATTCTCATCACACTTGATAAGGATAACTAGGATGGGATTTTCAGTTCTCATACCTTGCCAAGAGTTTTTCTAGTTATTAATTTAATTTTCTGCCAATTTATTTTCCTGTTCCCTATTTAAAAAACCAAAAAATATACCTTTTTCCATAACCAATAATAAATCATACTTCCCTGCAATTCCTTGAGAGACGACCTGAGGTTTCAATACTTCGGTTATCAATTTTATTGGGTTTGCTTAAGTGACAAACAAGTTTTTGTATGAAAGAATTATTGCTTGGTTTAGAAACTATACTTGCAACGAGAATTTATTGTGAATTCTAAACCATCAATCTTCAGTTCATCAACAGGCACCCCAGGATTGGTGATGGTGTGCTGATTAGTGCTGGTGCCACAATTTTCGGCAACATAACGATCGGTGAAGGTGCTAAGATTGGTGTCAGGAGCGTTGTTTTGATTGATGGCAGACATGTGAGAAAGGAGAAGAGGAAGAGGAAGAAAAGGGAGAAGAAGAGGAGAGTTTTTGATATTTTTTAGCTTAGCAATGGAGTTTTAGTCCCTTCAATAAATTGGTATTGACATTTGACACTATGAAATAGCACATCAGACTTTACCGGACATGTCATATGGACCACCATTTATCAACTGACCAGAATAAGGGTCGATTTGTATAATTTTATAGATAGGTGGGGGTCTGGTTAAAGTTTTAAGATGATCAAAGTGCGCTTTGTTTCTCAAGAAAAAAATCAGGACAGATAAGGTATTTATCCCAAAAAAAAAGATGGTGGTAATGATGGTGTAAGATAAAAGCCAAGATAATTTTGAGATTTTGATTAATTTTTTTTTAAAAATTAACAAAAATTAAAAAATTAAATATTTTTTGGATACAGAACTTATCTCTCATAGATATAAATTTAATTTTATTATTTGGTGAGTAATTTTGTTGACATTATAAATAATTATGAGTAAAAATGATTATTTTTCCTAAAACATTTGATTCATTCGTACCTTGCCTTCAACTTCAAGTTCCATTTTATTTTTTAATACACATGTTTGTTGGGATTGTCTTTTTTATGTTTTCTTCCTTTGCCACCAGAAAATTTCCCCCAATGTAAATACAAAGTTTCTGATAATTTGTTATATATCGGATGGAGAGAAAAAGATAATGAGAAAATATGAGTATAAGATGTGTCACCAAACCAAAAAATATAAGTATAAGATGGGAATTTAATCAATTTAATTTTAAATTTAGGGAGCTAAATTGATTTTATCTTTTTTATATTGTGTCAACATAAAAGTTAATACTATATATACGATTTCTGACAACGACGTTAACTTGGTAATAAACAAAAGAATTATTTTGATTTATAATTTAAAATTGAGAGATCATTTTAATTGTTATTTCTATTATCGGTGCATAAAAATTTCAAATAAAAAGTATGTTAACAAATATGAGATAAAATTTAGCTCCAATTTGATAAATTTTAAAAGTAGCCTATTAATTAAGATTAATTTTTAAAAGATTGTTTTCTAAAAACTATAAGAGTTATATTTGATAAATTAAAATAAAAATGTTTTCCAATAAATATAAGTTACAACATTTGTGTTTGACAAATTGTTTCAAAATTTAAAATAGTAATAATAGACATAAATAGAAATTAGAATTTGAAAATTGAATTTGGAATCAATAATTTAATTAAAGATAAAATTGTATATTTATTAAGAGAAATACTATAGAATTTTTGGTCATTATTTTTAGTTATTAATTTAATTCTTTTAGTCTAATAATCTAACAACATACCTTAGCTAATACTTTTAAACAATGATAATTAACTGATGGTTAAAAATAACAAATTTTGATGACTCTCCAATATTTCTTATTTATTAATATATGAAATTATACTAAATTCTTAAATTTTAATAAATCACACTTACAGACACATTTTTTTTATTAAATACAAAGTAAAGTGGTTGTATTTTGAAAAAATTTACTAAATCAAGTTTTAATGTAGACCTTTTTTTTATTTATCTGAAAAAATCGATTGATCGTGATGCTTGCATATTATAATTTTAGAGAAAAACTTAAAAGAAAAAAAATAGAGAAAGCTACATAAAAAGAATCCTTCAACAATAAAAGTATCTTTCATCTTAAAGAAGTAAAGAACAAATGTTTTACATGCATAATTAAATCGACAAGCATCATTATCAATATTCAATAACCATTCAAATGCCACAATTTTGCTGATCGATAACACATGTAACATCAAATAAAAACCATGCGATATAGTTTTAATCTCCTTTTTTTTTTAATTATTAGCACTACTTGTCATTGTGATGACGATGTGCAGCAAAAACTAGGGCTTACTTGAGGAAATTCAACTATCTACGTTATCTTATTACAGAAAGCTATGCATACAAAATTTTTTAAGAATAATTATCCAAATCAGTCATTAAAATTTTTAGGATTGAATATTTTAGTCTTTTAACTTTTAAAATACACAAAAAACTCTCACACATTTAATTTTGGTAAACAAATTTCTTAACCTTAATTTTCTGTCAATAGCAAATAAAAAATACTGACATAAAGACTTAGACTAACACATATAGTAATCGGTTATTTATATATGCAAACAAGATAAATTAGTACCTGAACAGCATTTAAAATTGGGTGAAGAACGTATCTCTACGGTAGATGATATAAACCTCGGAACCCTACCTCGTGAGGAATGTTGCTTCCTCCATGCGGAATCGTCGCCTCCGATAACGTCAAGAGGCTTGTTACGGAAGATTGAGGCGGCACCATAGCACACAGCATGTCGAGATCTTGTGGTTCCAAAAACTGTTGGGACCTTCGCCGGAGCGTGCTTGCTCTGGTGGTTCGTTGGGAAGACTTGTTGGAAGTTTATTGTAATTTAAACTTCTATTATGGCCTAATTATAATTATTTACAAATTATTAATGACTTAATCTACCTCATCCGTTAATGTTAGTATTTAATGGACGCATTAAATTTAAAGGTAATAATACACATAAAGATATTCCTTTCTCTGTCTAATATACACGATGTTTTTTATAATTTCTACTTACTGAAAATACTAGAGAACTAATCCGAATGAACTTCTAAAAGAAAGGGAAAGGGAGAGAAACCAATCTTGTGAAGTTCAACTCTATCATAACCAAAATTCATTATGACAACCAATCCAGGTATGAAAATCATAACTTTTAAGATCCTAATTAATGCTTTCGCTTAAATTAAGTTTACAGGTATCAGCAGATCATGTGTTTTGAAAGTATGTGATTTTCTCTGGTCTAATTATAATGTCCACGATATTTTCTGATTAATTATTTATAGTAGGATTTTAATTAAGTGGTGGGTTTCGAATTTTCATGTCATCAAAACTGGATATTTGTGGTTGTATATGTTCTACATGTTTCTTTAAATATTTTAATTTGACCATAAATTGTACTCATGTATAAATTTAATCTTGAGTTTATGTTTAGTGTTGCTATGAATTTATTTTGAGTACGTAATATACTATAGTTTTATAAAAATCTATAAATATTTTATTTATAGTATTAAGTTTATTTTGATTATTTACTATTTGTGTACACTAAATTGACCAAGTTATGAAGTTATAATGTAAAATGTCAGTATAGTTAATATTGTGTTAATTAATTTTAGAATTAGATTTACCCAAAGAAAATTTTTTTTATTATTAATAGACTTGAAAGAGAAAATTTATTATTCTTAAATCATATATATGTATTATCCAAAGATGGTATATGTATTCGACAAAAAATTTCAATCTTCAAGTATGATAAATATAGTATTTATTTGTACGTTAGTATATTTAGAATTTTACCCAAAAGTGAACTATAATATACTTTGTTATGTTATGTAATCTGAGTAGATGATAAAATCAAAATTAATATGAATATTGTATGATTAAATTACAGGTATTTCAATTCATTTGTAAGCTTCATTTGTTACCATATTTAATGGCTTAAACTTCTCTGGAATGAGCAAGTGAAGTTCTATTTAGGTCTTTTAGATGTTTGACTTGTCATTTTTGGAAAAAAAATTCATTATCACTGATGATAATCATGAGGATGAGAAGCATGCACATAAGACATGGGAACATTCTAACATATTGAGCCTTATATTTATGTGAATGACTACGGCAAGAAATATTAAGACTACCCTTCTAAAAAAAACGTGTTAAAGAATATCCTGCGTTTGTGGAAGACCACTTCCGTTCTGCTGATAAGTCACTCGCTAGTGCATTAATGTCACTACTCACGACTATGAAGTTTGATGGGTCTAAGAGCATGCAAGAGCATTCTAATACTATTGAGATGACTAATATTGCTGCAAAGTTAACGTCACTAGGTGTGATGGTTGATGACTTTTTTATGATGCAGTTCATTCTGAATTTACTATCTTCTTAGTACAGAGCTTTTCAAATTAATTATAATGTTATAAAGAAAAAATGGGATGTTAATGAATTGATTGGAAAGCTCATACAGAAAAAAATAGACTTAAGAATTGTGGTGATCATTCTGTCAACTTGGTTTAAGGAGCGGGCAAATCAGAAAAAAATTAAAGACAAAATCAAAGAATTTTAAGAAGAAAGGACATGTCAATACAAAACAGTGTTAAAAAAGGACATTTCTAAAAGGATGTCCTAAACGTAAGGCATGATTCGAAAATAAAAGTATATCTGAAACATATGTATGTACTTATGAATCAAATTTAATTGATATTCCTCGTAATTCTTGGTGGCTTGATTTTGGTGCTACAACTTACATATCTAATGTAATGCATGGATTCCTTATGATCCAAATCACAAGCCAAAGTAAGATGTTCCTCTGCATGGGAAACCGTGTGAAAACACCCATTGAAGGAATATGCACTTATCGCTTGGTGTTGGATACATGCTTTCATTTAGATTTATCTAAGATTCTTTATGTATCTTCAATGTCTAGGAATTTACTTTCTGTTTTTAAGTTGGACAAATATGATTTTTCTTTTAACAGTAGACATAGTTGTTTTAATTTATTTAAAAATTCTAATATTGTTAATTAGTTATGGTGTTCTAATTGATAGCTTATATAGATTAAAATTCTTGATCAATTTTCTGAATTCTTGCTTATTGAGTATCAGAATAACATAATTAGGCTAAATACACCTAAAAAAAGTTCTGCATTCTTGTTGCATAAACATTTGGGTTACATATCCAATGAAAGAATAGAAAGATTAGTAAAAAAATGAGATTTTATAAAATCTAAATTTTACTGATCTTGGTTTATGTGTGGATTATATTAAAAGAAAATAAACCAAACAAAACAAAAAAGGTGCCACAAGAAGTAGTCATCTTCTTGAAATTATACACACTAATGTATGTAGACTTTTTGATGCTCTATTTATTAGTGGAAAAAATATTTCATCACTTTTATTGATGAATTTTCACGTTATAGATATGTCTATTTGCTTAAAAAAAAAAGTCTCAAATAGTTGATGCTGTTCATATTTATATTAAAGAAATTGAAAGACAATTAGACAAAAAGGTAAAAGTTATTAGATCAGATAGAGGTGGTGAATATTATGGAAAACATAATGAAACAGGACAATATCCTGGTCCATTTACACTACAAGAAAATAAGCTTTCTGCCACGCTTTTAAAGCGTGCCGAAAAGTGCTAAAAAGGGTGTCGACAGCTTTTCGCCACGCTTTTTGAGCTATCGGCACGCTTTTGAAAAGGTCACATCTGCCAGCGTGCCGGTTGCTCTATCGCCACGCTTTTGTGAATCTATCGGCACGCTTTCTTTTTTGCCACGCTTTCAACTCTTGCCACGCTTTTAAGCGTGGCCATATGTATTAACCTATCGGTATGCTTTAAAAGCGTCCCGAAAAGTGAGAGATATGGCTACGCTTTTGAAACGTGCCAATAGTAAAAGATATGGTATTGCTTTTGAAGCGTGCCAATAGTAAAGAAACATAATCCTATTGCCACGCTTTAAAAGCGTGGCTATATCCCTATCATCAAAAAAGAAAATCTGGCATATGCTTTTACCCATACTCTAATGCACTCCAAAAATAATAAAAAAACATTGACAAAAATATGTGAATATCATTTAAAAAAATTAATTAATAAAAATTAGTATTACATTAATAAAATTCAAACCAAAGTAGTTATAAAATACATTGGGCTAAAAAATATCAATACATATAAAACTTATTAAAAGTCATTAACTTATTCTATCTCTTTGTCATTTTTTTGTGTAAAAAATAAAAAAAATTAAAAAATAAATATCAATAATCCAAACATAATGGCAAAAACTCATGCTGTTGAATCTTGTAGCTCACACCATTGTGCTTTAGAAAAAGGAGATAGCCCTCTTAGAAGAACTTCTATAATTTTTGTAGCGCTTGAGGATTTTATATTCTTCATGCATGAATATCAATGCAGTTTCTTTACTTCCCATTCTTCTTACCTGCAACAAGTTTAAAAGAAATGCCATGAAAACACACTCAACCATTTTATCTTCATTTAATAATGATTTTAAAAAGTCTAAGCACAACTACACAAAATATAATGCAGTTTTGTATTGTAACTATCAGCTTGAAAATGTTGTTATACCTTAAATTGCATAAAGTCTCAGCAAGGATGCATAAATTGCATAAAGCTAAAACAAAACAATGTTTGATCCATTTATACTCTTGAGAAAAACAAAATTACTCTTTGAAGTCAAATAATTGCCTAGCGTATAGCATTACAAGTTCCAAATTTCATATAGATCAGATACTATAAATCACCTATAAACAGTTTGTAAAATATATTTATATATAAATATATATAATGTAGAAACTGATCAGATACTACATTATGACCAGTTTGTAAAATATAATCAGAAACCTATAAACAATAATGAAATATTAGATACGATCTATATTCATTAGAGACAAGCTATTTTGGGATATCCATATTACTCTGCTGTTGACACAACACCTCAAGCACATCATTACCGATTCAGAACCATCCTTAATGCATGCATATACTCATACATTAGTAATAGAACTAGTAATAGAACTATTAATTATTAATATTATAATAATAGAATATCTTTTTTCTACTTAAGCAATGACTTGAGGATAACACGACTAAAGATAACATAAGCTGCAAGCAATGATGTCAGTGCATTGGAAAATTAAATGTAGGCCACTAGAAATATTGATTTTAATTCCGAAATTTTCAAGTAATCCATGAAATAGATAAGATAAGCAAGGAAGGTCGACCAAATATTCAATTACTGGATGTGAGCAAGCAAAAATAAAAAATAACAATAAAATGGCATAAGTATAATTAATATGTCAAAGGGAGAAATTCCTATGTAACGCTGGGGATTTGAGTTGAAAAGGAATCAAATGAAAGCCAAAAACATGTGTTTGTTTCCTTTTGGATTGCGTGGTTTTACTGGTTTGTATTTAATGAACCAAAAACCAAAGCAAAGGGTTGGTGGAATTGGAGAGGGACCTACGCTCACACTGTCACACATTACCCCCACTTGATCACATGCACCGTCCAAACTCCCTGTACTCCATGTCAATTTCTTCAAGGGTCTCTATGTGCTCACTCACAAAGCTGAGATACAAGGAGGAGGAGTGTCTTTTACTCTTAAGGCTATTTCACAACTTTCAATAGTGTCTAACGCAAAACACAATTAAAATTTAAAACTGGGTAAAAGTCCAAAAATAATGTACCTCACTGGAACAGCTAAAAGACTCCTCACACCTTTCTGACCAAGCTCAACGAGAGTTTCATCTGTATATGGTTTCAACCACTGTACCGGGTCCACTCGACTCTGGAAATTCATCCAACAATTCCATAAGAAACAGAGGCTCTAAAAGGTAAGCCAACAATTCAGCAATTAAAAAGCAAGTTAATGAGGTCCAAACTAACCTGATAAGCAAGAGTGTGCTTATTGTTAATTCCTCTAGCTTTCAACTCCTGCATAATCAGATTTACCATCACTTTGTGCACTGATAAAAAAAATAATAGCAGTAAGTAGAAGCAGAAGTAAAAGTATTGATATAGTGTATATGGGGCTTTTGCAAATATTAGGTTATTTGAGTGTTTGAGAAAAAGGTATACAGGAACCATATCATAGATATTCTACAGCTATTCCAGGGTTGTGAAAGTAACTCATCTGACTATATTCTGTGATCAAATAATAAATAAAAAGGGGAAATAGAGACAATGGGATGAAATTTACAATAACAACTTCAGCTTGCAATTATTTGATATAATCAGAATAAAAGTATGCCTTTATAATATAGAGAACTAAATTTCCAATTTAAAAGAAGCAAATGATATTATGTTTACACATAATAGTTAATAACATGATACATTCTAAAGAAAAACAGAAACTTAGACTCTTACTATGGCAAGTAATTACCACATCCCAACCTGCCTCTTCACTTCAAAAAGGATACAAAGCAAACAGGACAAAGAAGAAACATATAAAGAGAAGATTTATTAGTGTCACTATTATTACCCTTAGCCAATGTTGAATACAAAGGACATGCAAACCAAATAGTACCATTCTGTATCTGTGAGATCCTCCGGAGACAGTGCTGCTGAACGCCTTTTGGTTTGAGGGCTGGCTTCTACAGCTTTGAGGGACTTGTATAACTCTCGAAGCTGCTCACTCCGCTGCAACCCTATCTGATCAAAATTGAGTTCCACTCCTTGACTTGTCTTCCTTGTCTTAATGTCTCCATTGTAATATCCTTCCCCCCAACTCAACACCCTGCTAAATGGGCACCATGAATAGAAAGAAATTGATTTTGAATAGTAGTATTATTGAATTGTGGTGTTGTCTAAGAAGCCATTGCATTGAGTTGTTCATATTAGAGAAGAAGAAGAAGAAACAAGTCATGATGTGTCTCGTCATATGAAGTCCATTGAGGTATTTTCACAAACAACACATTCAAGAAACAGAAAATGAAAAAAAAATCACAAAACAGAACTGAAATTCAAGGAAACAGTTAGTTAGAAGTTAGTACCCGGGTTGGGTAGATGAAGTAGACCAGAATATTGCATAGCTCCACTGGATGCTTCTCACAGACAAAGCAAGATGTTCTTTGAAGTTCTCCAGCAACATTTCCTTGTTCTTTGGGTTCAGGAAAATAACCTTTCAGCTTGAATCATACTTGATTCTCCCCATGAAACCTAAAAAATGAATTAAGCAAACTCTTAAAAAATTTGGCCTAGAAAACACATTGGTATACCAGACAGCAGCTGACAGAATTTATATCTTTATCAGTTTTACAAAGGGCATTTGTGAAGAATACAAAAATAGAAGAATTTTTATAGGAAGGATAAAATCTGAGTTTCCAATGGCATTAAATACATAGAAGTTCACTTTCTCTATAAAATCATTTCCCTTTTGTATTAGTAAAACTCTCTCTATACCAAATCATATCCGCAGAGAACACATTAGGATAAAAAGTAAAAACATATATCCAGGCCCCAAAAAAATGAGTATGAACAGAGGATACTTATTTGATTCAGGTCAAATGCTTAGCTTCCTACCACCAGATTATTGCAAAATTACAGCATTTAAGCTAGGAAATAATTTTCTTTTGATGAAATGCAAACCGCAGTACATAAGCCTATTACATGTCTTGAAGGTTGAAACTTCTTTGATGGAGCTGCCTGCAATTGAAACTTTTATCTAACTATTCAATTCCATTAGACAAAATCAAATACAAGAACGAAAACGAATTGAGCACTCACATAGTTGCATAGAACTTCCAACACACCTTCATCACAGATACACTGCTGCACCAAGACCGTTCTAGGTGGCAGTGCACCAGAGACCCTCACACCCTCAAGAAACCTCCATTTAGTATTTCTTTACCAAAAAATTGAAGACAAACATCAGAAACCATTCCAATAAGCAATTTACATCATAATCAAACAAAATAACAAATGATCATATCACTCAAACCTTATATCAAGTATCTGTACTATTCGAATAAATGCATGTGTCATGGTAAGGCAAAGCACATATAATAAAATAGACAATCCATCGCATTCCCCACACCAATGCAATCAAACTAGAGAGTTCACCACATAATAGAAACAAAACAAAAAGAGAGGTGATTACAGTTGCAAGAGATGATTATATAAGAAAAGAAAACATTAATCAGCGTTATGGTGAGGGTTGAATAGAGAAATTTGCGGAGGGTTGAAACAGAGAAACAAAAAGGGATTAAATCTTTAAATACGTACCTTCTTGTGTTATGGTGAGGGTTGAGCACCGATTGAGGGAGGAACGACGATTGAGGGAGAGGCAGCGACGATTGAGTCAGCGTCGACGGAGGTAAGGTTTGAGCGAGAGAGAACGAGCACTGATGGAGGCCTTGCGAGCGAGAGTGAACGCCGACGAAGGGCACGCCGATGGAGGGTGCGCCGGCGGAGGCAGCACCGATTGAAGTTTCCAAGAGTTGTAAAAGAGGGATAAAGGGTTGCAAGAGAAGGATAGAGGGTTGCAAGTTGAGAGCGGGCTACGACCTGAAAGATGACGATGGATTCTCACTTCTCAGTGATGAAGAGGGCTGCGAGCTGAGACCTGAGAGGGCTGCGAACTGAGAGAGAGCTGCGAAAGTTTAGGGTTCTTAGTTGAGTAATGGAGAGGATTCGAGGGTTTGGGTTCTCACTTCTAAGTTAGGGCTGTTTTGAGTGTTCTGATAAAGAAATTAAGTGTTTGAGTGAGAAATTAAATTAAGTGGGAATCCTATCGTCACGCTTTTTTAGGGTCCCAAATAATTAGAGTTTATAGGCACGCTTTAAAAATGTGCCCCGTATCCTGACAAACTAGCCACGCTTTAAAAGCGTACCTGTTTCTCTCTATGGGCACGCTTTTGAAGCGTGACAAAAAAAAGGGTGGTCAAATCATAAATCAGTGGTCATCCTCATAAAAACGTGCCAAAATCTCTCTATGGCCACGCTTTTGAAGCGTGCCAAAAAAAGCGTGGCCACAAATCAATGGCTACCCTCATAAAAGCGTGGTCATTGACCACTTTTAGCCATGCTTTTAAAGCGTGGCAAGAAAAAAGGGTGCCGATAGGCCTTTTTTCTTGTAGTGTTACAAAACTTCTAGAAAGACATGGCATATGTGCACAATATACAATGCCATACACACCGCAACAAAATTTTGGTGTGGCAAAAAGGCGTAATCGAACGTTAATAGATATGGTTAGAAGTATGATGAGCAATTCTTCTTTACCTAAATTCTTGTGGATGTATGTATTAAAGACTACCGTGTATTTGCTAAATAGAATTTCTAGTAAAGTTGTTCCAAAGATTCCTTTTGAGTTATGGACTAATAGAAAGCCTAGTTTACGACATTTGCATATTTGAGGTTGTCCAACAGAAGCAAGAATATTTAATCCACAAGAAAAGAAATTAGATTCTCGAACAGTGACTGGCTATCCAGAAAAGTCTAAAAGGTATTTTTTTATTATCCAAACCATAGTCTAAGAATTATAGAAACTGGTAATACCAAATTATTTGGAAATGGTGAAATTAGTGGGAATGAAAATCATCAAATTGTGAAAATAAAAGAAATTAAAGTTAATGTTCCTATACATGTTTGTGCTCCTTTATCCATACCTACTCAAAGAGTAGTTCTAACTATTGTTGAGCACATTAGTAGTGATGAATAAAATTTGAATGATAATACTCCCAATGAAAAAATTAACTTACAAATATCTAAAATAAATGAGTCTTTAGAAGTACCATTGAAGAGATTTCAAAGAGAAAGAAAGTAAGCTATTTCAAGCTATTATGAAACTTATTTACAAGAAGAAGACATTGGAATATCTAAAGATCCAGTTTCATTTACACAAGGCATAAATAGCGATGATTCAGAAAAATAGATTGATGCCATGAAAGAAGAGTTAAAATTCATGGAAGATAACAAAATTTGGGATATTGTTGAATTGTCAGAAGGTGCTAAATATGTTGGTTGTAAATGGGTCTTCAAAGTTAAGCAAGACTCAAAAGGCAATGTTAAACGATATAAAACTAGACTTGTTGCTAAAAGATTTACTCAAAAGTATGGTATTGATTATAAAGAAACATTTTCACCTGTTTCTAAGAAAGATTCATTGCATATCATTATGGCACTTGTGGCTCATTATGACTTAGAGATACATCAAATAGATGTAAAAATTGCCTTTTTGAATGTGATCTTGATGAAGAAGTTTATATGGATCAACTTGAAGGTTTTCCAAATGAAGAAAAAAGTCATATGGTGTGTAAACTTAAGAAATCAATATATGGACTGAAACAAGTCTCACGACAATGATATATTAAGTTTAGTAATACCATTCTTTCTTTCAATTTTGAAAAAAATGTTATTGATGTATGCATATACTGAAAGGTCAGTGGGAGTAAGTTCATCTTTCTAGTCTTATATATTGATGATATTTTGCTTGCAACAAATGATTTGGAAAGGCTACATGAGACTAAAGAATATCTTTCTAGAAATTTTGAAATGAAAGATGTAAAAGAGGCATCCTATGTGATAGAAATTTAAATTTTCCATGATAAATAACAAGAATTATTAGGATTGTCTCAGAAGGCCTATATAAGTAAAGTTCTAGAGAGATTCACTATGAAAAAGTGTTCCGCAAAAATTGTACCAATTCAAAAAGGGACAAATTTAGTCCTATGCAATGCCTAAAAAATGACATAGAAAGAAAAGCAAATGAAAGCAATTCCATATAGTTCTGTAGTGGGTAGTCTTACGTATGTGCAAACCTGCACAAGATCAGACATTAACTTTGCAGTAGGAATGCTAGGATGGTATCAAAGTAGTCTTGGAACGAGTCATTAGAAAGCTGTAAAGAAGGTTTTAAGGTATCTTCGAAGAACAAAGAATTATATACTCATGTACAAAAGGTCTAGCCAATTAAAATAATTGGTTATTCAGATTCAGATTTTAGTGGATGTGCTGATACAAAAAAGTCTATATTTGGCAACTTATTCTTATTTTGGAAAAGCTGCCATATCATAAAAAATCTCTAAGTATAGTGTTGTGACAACATCTACATGGAGGCAAAATTTGTAGTATGTTTTGAAGCTACAAATCAAGCTTTATGGCTACGAAATTTTATTTCAGGACTTGGCATTATTAACTCAATTGCTAAACCAATGAAAATTTATTGTGATAATTCTACAACAATATTTTTCTACAAAAAATGATAGATACTCTAAAAGTGCCAAGCATATGGAAATAAAGTACTTTGGCATTAAGGAGGAAGTTCGGAAATAAAGAATGTCTATTGTAACACCCCGTTACCCTAAGCCTTACCTCTAGCCGTAAAGCAAAGGATAACAAAGTACCACAACAGTTCTAAAGCTTATAATGCATAATATATGCCCAAGAATTTATATAACTAGAAGCCCGATGAAGGAGTAAAGCTTAAAGTCGCTTAAAGCGGAATTACAAAACGCGAAGCGTTCACACATGATAACTAAACGGGTAGGCCCAGACGAATCAAGACATAGTATATATAAAACCTTGTAGATAGCTCCAGGATACACAAGGTAATAATTAAAGTAAATAAGATATATATAAGTATGATATACAAAAGAGGACTAGTCACAGCCTGCGGAGTTTAGGTCGGCTAGTCAAACTGAATACAATATAGTTTTAAAGTTTAAAACAGCAACAACCTATCTCTCAAAGTTTTCAGAAATAAAGCCTCTAAGGCAACAAAGTTAAATACACAAAAGATGAGAGAACTACAATATAATAATCAAAATACAAAAAGATAGCAAAAGATCCTCTGCTCTATCACCATCCCACAACTCACCGAGGTGGGTTACGACCTGCATCTGAAAAGCAACAATAAAATATGGTATGGGAACCGGAGGTTTTCAGTATGGTAACAGTGCTCAATATATAAGATGTAAGGTTCCGGGACGTCAAAGGCAATCCTAGAACTTCACATTAATACAGATATTCAAGTTTAATCAAAATAAATAACTTAAACCATAAACCATAAACAGGGTTATCTAAACTTAGGGAATTTCTAACTAATATCAAAATCACACCGCTGTACTCCACAGTCTTCACCATACCCTCCCCGCGATACCATCATCGCCGCCTACCTAACCTCCTCAGCACCAGACAAACACAGATAATGCAAGCGAGTAATTCACAGGTAATATACATATACAGCAAGTAAAACAGGAAGCAAGTAGGCATATTATACATTTAGGCAAACTGCAAGTAATCAAAGCAAATAAGCACATAAGAGATGCATATGATGAATTCCTGTCCTATTGGCTCGTGATATCACTTGTCGGTTCATGAATGCCAACCCGACACATCCTTTCATATGTCGCCTTTCTGCCACGTCCAAGGATATAGTTCCTGGCACGCTTTTGTATCGTTCCGAGGATATAGTGCCTAGCACACTTGCATGCTCCAAGGATATAGTGCGTGGCACACTCTTGCGGCAGAGAAGGAAAACAACAACATATGTTTCATTATAAATCGTTCCAGGGATATAGTGCCCGGCACACTATCATTCCAACAATATAGTGTCTGGCACACTTTTCACATCCAACAAGTCCATCAACCTCAAATCATCATCAGTCATCACCATTTTTTCATCTCAATCCACTTTCAATTCTCAAGTCTCAACATTTTAAGGATATAGTGCCTGGCACACTCTCCTTCAATATCCATCAAGCTCATCATAACCATCATTAGTTCTTAATTTCACAAGTTATCATCCACTCACAAGTTCTCAAGCCATTACCAATAAAGCACTTCGCTAGTTCACCCACAACTTCAGGAACCTAAGTCTCCATCTTCTAAACTCATACAGAAAATTACCACCTTAGTTCACTAACCCATCTCTATTAGTCTTAAGGCCTAATTACTAGTTAGCGATCTTAAACAGTAGATAGAGAAGTTTGGAAAGCTAAAGAACCCTTGAAAAGTGAAGAAAAATCATTTTTCAGCAAAACAGGGACTGTGCGTACGCACACGTTAAAAAAGTACGTCCGCGTACACATACAATATGTCCGCGTACGCATACACAAAAATTGGGCCATTTCACGTGCGCATACCTGGGCCGCGTACGCATATTCATCAGATTTCAGAAAAATGTCAAGTTGCAGAATTTTCAATTTTAAACACCAAACTTTAAACGTTCATAACTTCCTCCACAAAACTCCATTTTCATCAAACTTATATCATTTTAAAGATCTTGAAATCATCTTTATTTTAAAATAAAAATAATTTAATTTCAATGTATGAGGATCAAGTTATGAACTGCCAAAGTTTGTCAAAAATAAGGTTTTACCAAATTCAACAAAATTCTCTAGTTTCCAAAACTTCAAATCCAAACCAAAACAAATACACCCAAAACCAACACAAAGCCTCATACCAACATTTCTCAACCATCTCCCATCATTCAGTATTAAAACTATTTAACCCTCACTAACTTACTTAAATTTTTATCAACCTCCTCACTTCCTCAACTCAATCAAAATCAAAGCTCACAATCACCACCAATTGTTAACAACACCAACCACAATATTCTGTACTAATTATCATCATTAAAATTCATAATCAAACATAAACAATCACCATCCCAATCCATCAAAATCATCACAAACATCAATAATCATCAAATATCATCAACACCAATAATCCCCAACAATCACCATCACCCACAAAAATTAATAACCACCAACAATTAACATCAATCCATCATCATATTAGAATTCACCACAATCATACCTCAATATATACATTTTTCTCCATCTCCATCATCATGCATATACTACAAACATAGTTCAAACAATCACATATCCAATTCAATCCTATCTTATGGTTCACTAGCCCAAGTTTCCAAAAATATTACATATTACATAAAGAAAACCAAAATCATACCTTGGTTGATTCCCACGTAACTCAAAACACGAAGCTCAAACTCAACTCCAAAACCATCAAGCTCACTCCAACAAACATCAAACTTCAATCTAACATCATACAACATATCACATCAAATTTAGGGTTCACAGAAATAACTAAACACAAGAGTTTAGTGAAATCTTACCTTATCCAACAGTATTAAGGACAAAACCCAACAATATTCCAATGCTAGATCACCCCTAAACAAATAAAACTATAAAAATCTCAATCTAACATAGCCACAACTCGAATTTGTCAAAAAACAAAAAACTAGAGCTTGGAATTCAATTTTCTTACCAATTGGTTTAGATAAAAATGAAGTGCTCGTCAAGAGTTTCGCGCGGCCGCAAATGGCTTATCAATCGGAGCACCATAGCTCAAGTTATGGCCAATTGAAAGAGAAGATGAATAATAGCAACTCTCTTCTTCCTCTCTTCTCTCACCAGTGTCCCCTTTCTTTGTTTCTAGGGTAAAATGAGCTGAATGCTCATTAATTGACACTTGTATATGTTGGGCTTGGGCCCAGTCTAACCCGTTAGTATTTTAGTTCTATTTGGCCCAACTTTGGGCTAACCTTTAAGATTAGTGTCCGGTTTTCAATTATAAATTATTTTTGTCCTTTCAAAATAATAAATTCAATTTTTAAAATCTTATTTTTTTCAGTACGTAAAATCGGACAGACTAGAGCTGATACTGTCGGCTTAAGCACCGGTACGTAATCTTTACAAAAATTTTCTGTAAAAGATACATTTTCCCACTCAAAAAAATTCATTGAATTCAAATTTTATCTTTTTATTTTTAAAATATCATTTCTATATTTTCGAACTTATTTCGGGCAGTTAAAATTATTATTTTATTAAAACGGTTATTTCGATTCTTACATCTATAGAACATGTTAGAACAGAACTTATGATTGCTGATCCATGACTCAAGGATTGTAACCAAAGACATTTAAGTAACATGTACATAGAATAGGTATTGGTTCTTTTGAATGATGCTAACACTCTGAACTTATTATGTTTATTTATGTATTTTTTGAACATTGATAGTTTATTGTTTCTAGTTAAAGTAAGATTATTTTATGAGTTATAGCATAATAATCTAGAAACTTTATGGGACTGATATAAAATTTTGTATTATTTATGTAGCTTGTGTAGTAAGATGCTAGTGGTTGTAGTATATAGAAGAAAATGCATTTCATATTTAATGCATGACCGCCATAAGTCACACAAAGTATTTTACCATATTGAAGCAATTATGTAACGTGTGAAAATCTGATTATACTTAGGCCAAGTGGGAGAATGTTGGAAGTTTATTGTAATTATTTATAAATTATTAATGATTTAATCTCATCCGTTAATGCTAATGTTTGATGTACGCATTAGATTTAAAGGTAATGACACATATAAAGATGGTCCTTTCTCTGCCAATATACACGACTTTTTTACAGTTTTTACTTACTGAAAATACTAGAAAACTACCATCCTAATGAATGTTTGAAAGAAAGGGAAAGGGAGAGAAACTAATCTTAAAGTGCAACTCTATCATAACCAAAAATCATTATGACAATCAATCTAGGTATAAAAATCACAACTTTTAAGATCCTAATTAATGCTTTTGCTTAAATTAAGTTTACAAGACTGAGTCGTGTTGCGTGAAGTATGGGATCAAAACGATGTCCTATTCGTTAGGGTTGGTGTTGTAGGAAGGGAGGAGAGTGAAGAAGGCGGTGGCAATGAAGATTCCAAGGAGGGTAAAGAGGAGGCGCTGCTTGTGGAGAAGGTAGTTGATGGGGCTTAGAGTGAATGAATGTCATCGCTTGTTTGGTTTTGGGGAGTAGTCGTCGTTGATTGGGTTTTGAGTTGTTGGGGAAGTTCTCAACGTCAATTATGGTGGTGAGTTGGCCACCAATGCCATTGGCCATCCATTCTTTGAAGAGAATTGGCTCGAGCTCAGCACGGGCAACATAGACGGCGACAGTATGAGCAGCAGGACCACTTCCTATGATGCAGATCTTGGTTTGAGGTTACTCATGTAGTGGAGACCGAGTATGCTACAACGTTGGTGGTAGTGGTGGAGGCGCAGCAAAGAGCTGCGATGTTTAGTGGGCTTCAAAATGATGCATTTTTACAACATAGCACAGAGACTAATTTGTTTTGTTTATACACGTGGACAACTGACTGCCACGTGTATTAGTCCAGGCCTCCATGTCAACATTTTTTGTTTGTCATTGATGAAGAAATAAGACTAGGCCAGAGTTAAACGTAGAGGAAAATGATCAAAAGTTGGGAGATTAAAGTATCTGATCCTAAAATATTCAGGGACTGATTTGGATAATGACTCATTTTTTAATTTATCCAAGTCAAACCAAATTAAAATAATAATTTTAGATTCACGTGCTACTTTTATTTCAGTTGAAACGAAAACGTAAATAACTAAATTTTATGTACATATTTTTCTTTTTCTTACAAACAACAAAAAAATGAAGAAAGCGGAAGAATAAGAAGAAAAATTTAAATAAGTTCTTGTTAAGAAACTACTGCATGAAGTCTAGAGCCTTGAAAAATTTCGGTGTCAAAATAAAAAATTCTTGTATTGCGGTTAAGACATTTTGGTACTATTTTTTTATTTTATACTTTTTTTCAAACTCCTTCTTGTTTTTATAATTCTTTTTATTTCACATTCTCATAATTTTTTTGTTTTACTTTCTAAAAAAAGATATATATATATATATATATATAAAGGAAAAAAATCAAATAAATAAGAAGAAGAAACTTGTAAGAACCGAGCTTAATTACCCATTTAATTAAGTACTAATATTTCCCAAATAAGGTTCCGAAAAGTTAGAGTGAGAATTTGAGGATTTAAATATGATTTTTGGACTCAGTAGGCCTTTCTGAGTAAGAAAATGTGTTTTCTGCGAAAAACCGTGAAAAACTGCGAACCGGCAATTGAACCGGTTGAACCGATTCAAGTCTGCCCGGTACTGCGTGAGAAAAAGTAAAAACAGTCAAAAACCTTAGAAAAATGTTAGAAATAGAAAACCGGACGTTAATTTTAAAGGTTTGGCCCGAAGTTAGGCCAAACGGGCTAAAAACGCTAACGGGTTGGACCGGACCCAAGTTGGACCCAAGCCCAACATATAAAAGGATCCATTAATGAACCCAAACAGCCAAACCACACTTAAACACACACATACACACCCAGCTGAAAGAGAAGGGGAAGAAGAGAACCCCTTGAGCACTATTCACTTCAATCTTCTCAAGCTCATAGCTTGAGCTATAGAGCTCCGATCATCGCACCGTTTGTGACTATGCATTCCTTGTGAAGAGATCTACAAGATACACCCAAGAAATTGGTAAGAAAAGCTTGAATCCTTCTCATTTGTTCTCTCTAAATTTTCGAGTATTAGGGTTTTGATTAAGTGAGAATTTGTGATTTTTGGGTGTTTAGGTTCATTCTAATCCTTGCTTAGCATTGGGTTTTGGCTTCCAAAGCTATTGGGAAAGGTAAGAACTCTTGAACCTTTGTGAGATTATGGTTATGTTGAGCCCTAGGTTGATTTGTGGTGATTTATATGTATATAGCTTGATTATTGTGAGTTTGGAGCTTGTTGGTGTTTGTGGGAGTTACATTGGTGGTTGGATTGTGGTTGAAAGCTCATTTGGTGCTCAATTTTGAGTTTTTGGACAAATTGCAAATCGGATAAGGTATGGTTTCGGTTTCCTCTATGTAGTATATAATATTCATGGACACTTAGGCTAGTGACCCATAGGATAGGTTTGAAAATTATATGTTGTTGATGGTTGGTTTGGTTGATGATGTATAATGGTTTGATGTTGTTGTTGTGGTTAAGTGATGAGGTTGAGATATGATGAATTTGGATGAATAAATATTGTTGATTATTAATGTGAATCATGGTTGAGTTGATGATGAAAATTGATAGAGATGTAATGATGATTAGTGGATATGTGATATATGTGATATTGTGGTTGAGAATAAATTTTGGTAAGAATTGGTGTATTAGGACACAAAGGGTTAATTTTGATGAGAAATGGAGTTGGAATGGTTTGGTATGGTTTTGAAAGTGTATGGTAAGAAAGTGGGAAAAATGTGAATTTTGGTAAAAGTGGGTTTTTGGTGAACTTTGTTTTATCATAACTTTTGCCTCGATTTTCAAAATCGGTTGAAATTGGTTTAGAATTAAATTTTATTGAAAACTCTTCGAAACGATATAAAGTTTGAAAATTTTGGAGTTTTGTAGAGGAAGTTATGATCACTCAAAGTTGGTGTTGAAAATCTGAAATTCTGCAAAGTTGCAGAATTTTATGATTTTTGATATGTGCGCACACACAGCCCTGCGAAAATCTTAATCTGTGCGGACGCACAGACCTGTGCGGACGCACAGACCTGTGCGCACGCACAGGCAGGGAAGTGCGTTCTGTTTGCAGCGCGAGCACACCTTGTGCGCGCACATATCTAAGGAGAAATTGCAACCTGTGCACACGCACACGTTGGGAAGGTCAGTCTGTTGGGGGGCGCTAGCACATCTTGTGCGAGCGAACAGACTTGTAAATTTTCGCACCTGTGCGTACGCACACTTTTAAAAACTCTTTCTGGGCGTGCGCACGCACACCCCTGTGCGGACGTACACACCCTATTTCTCAATTTTAAACTTTGTTTTTAACTATTTCACTTTTCCAACAAGATTGTAAGCTTCTATAACACCATTTTAAGACTTTTGGGCTTGATTTTGAGTATGCGAACATGAGAATTAACTTAAGGGTTTAGTTGATGATTATTATGAAAAATTAAAAAATGGAGCTCTAGGTCTTGGATGTACTGAGGATGGTTTGATGATATGTGAAGGATGATTGATGTATGAGATGAGAAATGAAAAACTATTGGGTTCGGAATGGAAATGTGGATTGACAGTGGATGAAATGAGTCGAGAACTCTGAATGAGATGATGGATCCATGCTATCATGAAAATGTTTTCTGAAAACCACTGATGTATCATTTTTATACTGAGATTATGAGACGTTATGCGCCCGGCAGGGACGGTGGTTAATCCCGCCTGTCGAGGTAGTGGCGGCGGCGTAAGGATGGTGGTTAATCTCGCTTACGTTGAGATGCGAGGTTGGAGGCAAGAGTATCCCGCTCGCATTCCTTCGGATCTATAGAGCGTTGATGAATCCATATTTGATGATATATTTTGGTTTGATTTGAGTGGATTTCATCACTTAAACCCACATTTATTCATCCGAATAGCATACTTTTGTGTTCTCTTCCTTAATTGAGCTTAATTGTGAAAACATGCTATTTTGTGCTTAAATTAGTGATTTTAATCCCACTTTTATGCCATTCGATACCATGACATATTTTTTTAGTGATTTTAGGTCCTAAAGGCAAGTTTGGCAAGGCAAAAGTGGAAGGAAGCATGTGCAAAGGGAGAAAACATGAAGAAAACAAAGGAGAAGCACACATTGGAGTGTGCGTATGCATAACCACCTGTGCGTACACACAAAAGTCACAAAACCATGTGTGCGTGCACACGACATTCTGTGCGTACGCACAAGATGAAAATCAGCATGTGTGCGTACGTATACACCTGTGCCTACACACACGTCCCAGCGCATGACTCATTTTTTGCAAATCGCTGGGGGCGATTTTTGGGCCTCCAGGGCCCAATTTTGGGACTTTCTAAAGCTGATTGAGTGCTATATGAAGGAAGGCCTCACTCCATGTGAAGGAGAGAGAAATTAGGGTTAGATTAGCATTATGTAGGTTGTATTCTAGAGAGAGAAGCTCCCCCTCTCTAGAATTAGGGTTTGTTAGTTTAATTTCTTGTAATTTCTACTTTTAATTCTTGTTTTTATTTATTTTTCCTTGTCATTTATTGTTATTGCTTCTTTGTTCTTCTTCATTTCGCTTGTCATTTCCTTTTATTTTGTCAATTTTCCATTTTATGAACACTCTTGTATTTCTTTAATTTCAATTTATGCACTTTATGTTTTATGTTCATTTATTGCTTTCCTTAGTTGTTGTTATGATTTTCTTGCTCTTGGTAGTTAGAATTTATTTTTAATGCATTTTCAATATTATTTTATTTTCATGTACACCAAATGTTTGATAAAATGCTTGGCTTAGTTTTTACATAGTTTTTCTTCACTCTTGGCTTGAAATTGTTGACTTTGGTGTCCCTTGAGTCATTGATGTCTATTCTTGTTTGATATATTAGAGTAGTTAGTTAATTTGGTCTCCCTGGACTCTAAGTGACCCCTTAGTGTTGACTTAGGACTTAGGAATTGAAATCAACTATGCCTATTTGACTTATCTTCGATGTAAGATTGACTAAGTAGGATTAACTCTTCATAATCATCATGTGTTTGTGGTCAATGGCTAGGATAGGTAACCTTAGCTCTCAATTACTTGCCAAGAGGTTTCTTGCATTTTAATTTTCCCTTCCTTGCATTTAATTGCTTTGACTTTTATTGCTTTGACTTTTAATTCCTTGCATGTTTATTTAATTGCTTTGATGTTTAATTTCTTGCATGTTTAATCTTCACACTCTTGGTTGAGAAATTGGGTGTTTAGGTGTGATTGAGTTGTGGATGTCCATTCCGCATTATGTGAGAATGGTTAATTGGTTTGGTTTCCATTGACGCTAGTCTTTCACTAAGTCATTAGTGAGTTGAGTAGAAATTATGGATTGAGATCAATTACGCCTTTTGAATAATTCTCAAGGAGGATTGACTGATTTGGATTGATTCTACACAATTCCCATGTTTGTGGTCCATAACTAGGATAGGAATCCTAAATTTCCCAATTCTTGCCAAGAGTTGCCATTTACATTCCTTGCATGCTCATTTACTTTCTTGCTCTCTTGCTTCCCAAATTCCCCATGCTCTCTCATAGCCAATAATATGACATTTCATTGCAACTCTTAGGGAAGACGACCCGGGAGCTAAATGCTCTCGGTTATAATTTGTTTTGTATTATGACTATCTTTAGGAATTAAATTTGATGTTGAGAGTTAGTTGTTGATTTGGCTATATTTACAACGAAGTGATCCTATTTTGAGAGAAAATTCGAATCAACACCAATTCTCATCTTATCAAACGTGCAGGCGCAAAACCCTGGACAGTGATCCGAGCACTATATCTCGGGGGTTTCCATTAATGATTCCGAAGGGCGACATCTCCATGGAGATGTGTCGGGTTGGCAGTTGAACCGACAATGTAATATCATAGCCAGTAGGGCAGGCATTCATCATATGCATTTTTTATCTGCTTGGTTGCTTTGCCGACTTAAAATTGTATGCCTATTTGTATAACATGTATAATTGCTACTTGAGCTACTTGTTTTATATGCTTCTACTTGTGATTTACTTGCATTGTATATAACTGTGATTTCTACTGGGATTGAGGAGGTTCGGAAGGCGATGGCGATGGGATCACATGGAGGATTGGTCGGTGAAGGCTGTGGGACAGCGATATTTGATTAGAATAGAAATCCCCTAAGATAGATTACCCGGTTTATTTATGTTAAGGTTTACATATTATGCTCATCTGTTTTAGTATGCCTTAAGATTGAACTCTTGTGATGGATATGAAGTCTAGGATTGCCTTTGGCGTCCCGGGGTCTTATATCCTACATCACTGGGTACTGTTACCATACTGAGGGTCTCCGGTTCTCATACCATATCTCTGTTGTGTTTTTCAGATGCAGGTCGTAACCCACCTCGGTGAGTTGTCTGATTGGTGACAGAAGCGGAGGATCCGGATACTTCTTTTGAGTCTTCTTGATTTATTTTGTATATGTCTCTCACTTTTATATTTTGTTTTGCCTAGAGGCTTGTATTTGAGAGAACAAAACTTGTATAAGCTGTTTTTACTGTCTGGTTTCTGTATGATTGTATATGGCTAGCCGGCTTAAACTCCACAAGCCGTGGCTAGATTCTTATGATATTATACTATTATATTTTGATATATTGTATCCATTTCTTGTGCTTTAAGCTAGTAGCTTCGCTAGTACATTTTGCGCTTTTCAAATCCTGTTTTTGAGCTATATATTTTTCATCGGACTTCTAGATTATATTAATCCTTTCTATATATTATATGTGTGAGCTTAGAACTGTCGTAATCTCTGATTAACATTTGCTTTACGACGTGAGGTAAAGCTTAGGCTAATTAGGGTGTTATAGAGTTCCTCCTCCTTGTTTTATAGTTCTTGTTATTTCACACTCTAATAATTCTTCTTGTTTTATCCTCTAAGAAGAATAAAAAAAATCAAACAAAGAAGAAAAAGGAATAAAATAAAAGAATTATGGAATTTTTTATTTCTTTGTTTGGTTTATTTTTTTAACAATAAACACAAAAGATTTTAAAGAAAAAAACATGTAATTTTATAAATAAAAACAAAAAAATTCTGTAAAAATAAATAAGAAAGAAAAAGAATAAGAAGAAGAAAAAAAACTGTAGTATCAAGTTCAAAACCTTGAGAAATTTCGGTATTAAAGTTAAAAATTTCTATATCATAGTTAAGAAATTTCAATTTCACGAGAAGAAGATGAACTGTGACTTACGCACACGTGTTTAAGCTATTTTTATTGAGTTTAGATCAATTTGATTAGACCTAGTTAATAAAAATACTTAGATAGATAGCGAGATTGATCTTATTAAGACTAATAATCAAGCATGAGATAAAAAAATAGTATAAATCAATCAAAGAGTGAGAAACACAGGGTGAGTTAGAACTAAGGAACATGCAAAATATCCCAAGATTTGGAATCAAGAAGAGTACCAATGGTTGGAAAATGAGTCTTTCTCTATCTTTGTTGATAATCTCCCTGAAGACATTTCGAAGAATGAATTATTCAATCTATTTAATTGGACTGGACGCATTAACGACATCTATGTATCATGAAAACAAAAAGGTGGTAATATGTATGCTTTTGCGTTCATTTGATACACAACGAAAGGTAAAGCTCTGAAGGCTATAGCAGAAATGAATCGTATGAGGTTGAGAGGGAAGATTGTGTACGTGGAAGAAGCAAAGTATAAATGAAAAACTGAGACAAAGGTCCGAAAGACAGCTCAGGAAGGAGGTGATAGTCGGAACAAGACAAATTCTCAGCCTGAAGGAGAAAATAACCAAAGGCAGGTAGAGAAACTAACAAGGCACCAAAAAGAATCAGACCCGCATGGAAATTGGTGGACAAAGAAAGTGGAAGTATCAGTGGTGAAAGAGAATATGGACTAGCTACAGAGAAGTCTGCTTGGCGGTACGACAAAGGCAATTGATTTTAGTTCCTTGAAGAAGATGATTGGAAAAAACCTGCCTCAAGTTGTCTAAGTACGGGAATTGGGAGCGTATAAAGTACTTTTGACTTTTGATTCTGTATTAAATACAGAAGAAGCATATGCGTTTAAAATGCATAATCTCTTGTAATTCTTCCATAGTATATGGAGATGGGATGAGACAGAGCGATATGAAACTCGAAGAGTGTGGTTAGAATGCTACGGAGTTCTGTTACATGCGTGGTCAGCAGATACCTTTAGTATGTTAGGAGGCTAATGGGGGGAAGTAGTCGGTTGTGACAAAGTGACAGAATCGTGCATGTCTTTTAGTGTTGGAAGAGTGCAAATTGATACTTGTATCATGGATACGATTAATGAATGGGTCCATATCACAATAAGTACCAGTAGATTCGATGTGCTAGTGAAAGAAGTGGGACGTGAGACTTTTGGTTTGAATTGTTATGAAGAAGTTAATGAAAAAATTGACTATAGCTGTGAACAACGAAGAACAGTTGCAGAAAGGGAGTATGCAGGTACGAGCTCAAGGAGTGCACGGGCTATAAAATCGGCAGTTTTCAACGACTAGGTAGCCGATGTAGTGATGGGGGAGCTGAGAAAAGACAAAGAAGATAAAGGCAGGTTGGTAATTCCTGAAATTATTTTGAATGAGTGGATTAATGATCATTCAAAACAAAATCAGGTAAAAACAGTAACATATTAACCAATTTATGAAGGAATTGAAGGGAGAGCGGATTGTGTGGGATGTGATTATATTAATTATGAAGCTGATTCTAAAAATACAGTTACATGGGTTTATGAAGGTAACTTGAATGTGCTGGTAAGAAGGGGCAAAAGGAATAAGAAAAATAAGGTTCTTTGTAGGCTTGGTGCTAGGCCCAACAATTCAAAGATGTCCAAAAAAGGTAGGGAAGGCTCTTTGGGCCTGGTCTCTCAATCAACCAGTTCAGTGATGTTGGGTTGGATCTAGAATTCAAATCAGACTTGATGGAAATGGAGTACGGTTTCCACGATAGGGATGGGCACGCTAGGGAAGGGTCTACGGCAAGTGTGCAAGAAGCTGCATCTGCGAAACTTGCGCTGGAGACCGGCGTGGAGATAACCGAGGGAGACCGAATCGATGTTGAAGGAGGGAAGCTAAAGGCTGGCCACGGCAGAGGAGGCTCAACGTGGCAAGGGAGATGCGCAACCCTGACGCCACCTATGTTGGGTCGTGAGATCGAGGAAGAGTTGGTGGCAGAGAACCAAGCCGCTACTCTCCCAGAGGTAACATTGAATGGAGGGACTAGTGGGTTGGGTGTGTATGTTGATGATGATGGTGCGAAAGACGTTGATGAAGGAACGGATGATAGGGATGACATTGTGAATAATAATGGCATGGGTTCCAGCACAAATGGAACAACATTGACAAAAGGACAGGGGGAGCTATTGGAACACGATGAAAAAGTAGTTGGGAAGAAGGTTGTTGATGATGGTGGTTCGGACAAAAATGAAGGAAGTAAGGGGAACAGAGATAGTATGTTCGAGGAGCAGATGCTTGAAAATAGAAACACTTGGGACCTCACATTAGAATCAGGTATAATTTTATACAATAAAGAATATGATATTATGTATATTCTCCAAAAACAGAATGAAAAAATTGCTCAGAAAAAAAGATTGGCAAAACAGGAAGATAAAGCAAGACGTTACAGGCCCAAAAATAAAAATAAAAAAGTGTGTAGTAATTTTTTAAAATAATTTTGTTCTTGGAATGTTAGGGGGTTGATGGATGATGGAAATTTGAGCATGGTCAAACACCTTAAAAAAATTAAATTGAATATGTTAGGCTTGTTTGAGATTAAGTGGCAGGTAGTGACGAAGTTTGATGTAATAAGAATTTGGGGGAGTGATGCTGCGGGATGAGAATATGTTGAGTTAGATGGTGCTTCAAGTGGTTTACTATTAATTTGGAATGAAATAATATTTAAAATGAGTTGTTGTCATAAAGGAGAGTTTTGGTTGTGTGTTGAAGGGGTCTTATTAAAAATAATTTCAATTATGTTTTTTTTTTTTTTTTGTGTACGGGGCTCGTATAAGAGAAGAGAAATTTGATGTGTGAGAAGAATTGAGTTATATTGTAAAGTTATGTCAGTTTCTAAGGGAGATTTCAACGAGATTGTGCAGGTGGAGGGGAGAAATGATATTGTCAGATTAACAGAGTTTTAGTAAGAATTGGACACAAGAAGATATGCAACTGGTGGACTTTCCCTTAGCGATCTTGCAATCAGATTGACAGAGTTTTAGTAAGATTGGAGTGGTTGGAGATAGGGGTGCACATGGGTCGGGTGAAATCGGGTTTGGCTTGACCCGGACCTGACCCTAAATAATGATCGGGTCTATTTTTGAGACCCTTACCCGACCATAGACCCGGTGAAATCACACTACTTTTGGGTCACACTAAAATTTGGTCTCGACCGAGTGAAGTCCGGGTCTAGTCTGGGTCTCGATAAATTTTATGTCAAAAAATTATGATGCACTCATTTATAAAAAAGGAAAAAAAAATACTTGTTATAGAGAAGTTGATAACCATACTTGAACTTGAATTTGTCAATAAATTCTAATTTCATGCTTGTTTGATCTATTTCCTAATTCAACAAATGTGATTAAAAATAAAATAATAAGCTTATAATTAATATAATATAATGAGTTAATAGTCAACATTGTCCCTGAAAGATACCTCGATCTCCATTTTCGTCCTGAAAGATAAAATTAATCGAATTTGTCCCCAAAAGACACCCAACTTAGTCACGTTTATCCTTCTGTCATCTCTTTCGCTGAGTTGGCAAATGTTTGCTGATATGTGCGTTAACTGCCAGCGTGGCACACAATCAAAATGACGCAGTTTTGATACAATGCTCTCCTACCATTGAAATGCCGCCGTTTAGTCTCTAGCTTCTGGGCCATGTCAGTCATGTTTGAGTTGCGAAACTTGTAACCAAGAGCAGCGAGGAGCTCGTCCATGCCGCCGCCACTGCCACCAGAGCTTGGTTCGTCGTCTTCCTCCCACATCTTGGCCTTCCCGCTAGACATTAACGAGCATTTGCCTTTAGCCACGCTGGTGCTGCTGCTACTTTGCTAGCCGTAGCTAGAGCCAGCTTCATTATAATCCCTCTTGATCTCTTTGATTGCAACAAGAGAAAGGAAGAATCCGAAAATGATGAAAATGGAGATAGGATTAGAATTGGGGTTGTAATCGGGTCACACAGCAGTGGGAGAATGGAGGGTCACACAGTAGTGGGAGAATGGAGGGAATGGGAAATGAGAAGGAGGTTATGAGGTTTGAAAATTGGTAAGAGCCGTGAGAGAAGAGAAGAAAATGGGTTGAAAATTGAAAAGGGGATTAGGGTTTATCTACTCAAGGACTAATTTGACTTGATATAAAAGACTTATCTTGTCAGCAACAACAGGGTACAATTTGGTGTCTGCCATGCTGGCAGTTAACGACACACATCAGCGAACGTTTGCCAACTTAGCGAAGGAGATGACGGAAAGACACACGAACGTGATTAGATTGGGTATCTTTCGGGGATGAATTTGATAAATTTTATCTTTTGGAGATGAAAATGGAGATCGATATATCTTTTGGGGACGGTTTTGACTATTAATTCATAATATAATATTGGAATTAATTTAAAACATATATATCTTCTTTAGTCTTTCTAGAGTACACATGGGTCGGGTGAAGCCGGGTTTACCTTAACCCGGACCCGACCTAAATAATGACCGGGTCTAATTTTGAGACCCTTACTTGGCCCTAGACCGTTTTGAAATCACACCAAATTAACCCCCAAAGTATTCGGGTTCGGACCGAGTCATATGCACTCTTAGTTGGAGATGTTTCCACGAGTATACAATTAGGAGTACACTATAGGAAGGAGGAGCGCCAAAAATAGTTGATGAATTTTTTTGCGATTTTTTTTCTTTTTTAACTTCTTTATTTCTTCTGATTGTTCTTACTTCACTTATTGTGTTGAGCTCTTTTTATTTAAAAAATCAATCAAAATTTTTACTTGCATATTTTTAGTAGGGTAAAAAACGCATATAAGCCAAGGACAGATTTTAATTACGCAATTCAGTCAAACCAGATTCTCATTCATCAATCAACCAAAACACACTATAATGTAATTCGAAGCAACAAAATTCAAATTAGATTTCTTCATAATTCGAATCGACTTAGCTCGAATTATGACCAAACATTGCGCACAAATAGTTCGAATCAAGTTGTCACGAATTACACAACCATAATTCGAATTTAGTCAATTCGAATTACATGCATTTCCTGACATAGGGGAAGTTCGAATGGTATCAATTCGAATTACTCTTTTTTGCATGTGTGCCACTGGCGAAGGAGAGAGAGACTTAAAAGTGTTGAAGATGAAGGACTGAGAAGCTGATGACAAAGCAGCGCTCTGCCTCTCACCCAATGTTCTGTGTTCTATCATAAAAGCAATTAAGAGTTAACTGCAAGAGTAATTACGTATTAATTAGAATTTTTATTTAACTCTTATTATTAAAAAAAATTTAAATATTTTTATTTAATACATATAAATAAATACATTCAAAATTTAAATATTTTATATTTTTAATAAAAAATTTAAATTTATAAATTTAATATGTACTCTTAAAGTACAAAATAGATAAATCCTAAAATTTATGCTAAATTTAACAATTTAACCATTTAAAATTTTATTATAATTTTATATTTTATGTACTTAATTTATATTTTAATTTTTTATAAAATTCTAATTTTTTCTACTCTAGTAATATTTCATTAGATTCATTACTCCATTTTGGGAAAAAAGACTGGCCTCCTAAAAGTTTATATATAAATTTGGTTACAGAATATTTCATTAACAAAATTAACTATAGTTTATTGTTGATAAACTAAAACGTTTTACGTTGCTAATATAAAAATAGTTAATTTGGTTACAGAATATTTCATTAACAAAATTAATTATAGTTTATTGTTGATAAACTAAAACATTTTACGTTACTAATATAAAAATAGTTAATTTTGTTAATGAAATATCCTGTAACCAAATTTATATATAAACTTTGAGGAGGCCAGTCTTTTTTCCCAAAATGGAGTAATGAATCTAATTAAATATTACTAGAGTAGAAAAATTAGAATTTTATAAAAAATTAAAATATAAATTAAGTACATAAAATATAAATTATAATAAAATTTTAAACGGTTAAATTGTTAAATTTAGAATAAATTTTAGGATTTATCTATTTTGTACTTTAAGAGTACATATTAAATTTATATATTTAAGTTTTTTATTAAAAATATAAAATATTTAAATTTTGAATGTATTTATTTATATGTATTAAATAAAAATATTTAAATTTTTTTAATAATAAGAGTTAAATAAAAATTCTAATTAATACGTAATTACTCTCGCAGTTAACTCTTAATTGCTTTTACGATAGAATACAGAACATTGGGTGAGAGACAGAGCGCCGCTTTGTCATCAGCTTCTCAGTCCTTCATTTTCAACACTTTTAAGTCTCTCTCTCCTCCGTCAGTGGCACACATGCAAAAAAGAGTAATTCGAATTGATACCATTCGAACTTTCCCTATGTCACTAAATGCATGTAATTCGAATTGACTAAATTCGATTTATGGTTGTGTAATTCGTGACAACTTGATTCGAACTATTTGTGCACAATGGTTGGTCATAATTCGAGCTAAGTCGATTCGAATTATGAAGAAATCTAATTCGAATTTTGTTGCTTCGAATTACATTATAGTGTGTTTTGGTTGATTGATGAATGAGAATCTGATTTGGTTGAATTGCGTAATTAAAATCTGTCCTTAGCTTATATGCGTTTTTTACCCTTTTTAGTAAGAATAAGTATAAAATTAACTTTTAATTAATATTAGTTAAATTTTTATTGTAAAATTATTTTTTTAATCTTTATTTTTTAGAGAGTTTAGATTTTAGTATTAGATTTAGAATTTAAAATTTAAAATTTAAAATATTTAGAGTTTATGATTAAAAGATTAGGTAATATTAGTTGAGAAAAGTTGGCTGTCTAATCAAATTTTTAGTAATTATTATTAATTTTCAAATTAATATTATTAATTTTGAATTAAAATTATTATAGACATTTCACATAACTAATATAATATTTTGGAGGATATAGCTATCAATTAAAGACACCACTTAAATAAAGATCCCAAAAATGACTTTATGGTAAAGACGCCTACGTGGCAAAACCTAAACCATACATTCTAAAGCCACACTTTTTACTTAGAACCGTAACCCTTCACAAAGAAAAGTGTCACCTAATGGAAAAAAGTAAATTAGAAGATTTAAGAGAAGAAATAATTAAATTATCAAAATTAATAGATCAAAAATTAATGATTCTAACTAATGTTAATTGTAATGACACCGAATTCTTAAAATCAATACAAAATGATTTTTCTCAAAATCTTTATTTTACTATAAGTTTTATTGAAGGTCTTCAAAAACCTGAAAAAACTTATTTTTCACACGGAATTTCAAAAAAATGTTACCATGGAAATGATTCTCCACATCTTTATCATACTTTTAACCCACAATTAAATTCTATAGTAGATATGCTTGAAGAAATATTAGTATCCATAAAATTTCAAAGAAATAAGGAAAAAGAGAATCCCAAAGAAGAAAAGTTTCAAAATATAATCAACGTAACAGATTTAAAAGTAAAACCACCATTGAAATTATGAATATTGAAGAGAAATTAGAAGAAGTTACAATGCCTTTTAAACAATTAAAAATGGCTCAAGAAAATAATATTATGGAACAGGGATTTCAAATAGAAGAAGAATTAGTAAATTCTGAAAATATAGAAAATAAAGAACACATCCTAGATTATTCAAGTGACGAAGAACCGGAAATTCCAATACAAGTAAAAAATAAAGCTGGAACATCTAAGGATAATCAATCTCAATTTAAATGGGAAACATGTTTTGATAATTATGCTTTTAAAAAAGGGTTTATAAATAAAGATTCAAAATATACAAAAATACCATTAAAATACGTTCCTAAAATCCAGGAAATGGAAGGAGAAAGAATGCTTGACTTGGACTGTAAAAAGAATGAAAAAGAAATTTTCAAAAATTGGTTGAATTCCTTCTTATTAGAAGCCTTTACTAATCCAAAACTTAGTGAATTATTTGGAAGAGATATTTGGAATTATATAGGGTTTCATACTAAAGGAACTATAAGAGATTATATGACATCAATAGAAAACCAAATAATAGAAGAATTAGCAACAAAAACAACAGCTTATGATAAGATATTATATATAATGATGATTCTATATAAAGAATTTTTTGGAAAAAATATTATAGATCATAAACAAGAAGTCTATAATAAAGAATATCAAGAAGCAAAAAACTATTTGGCTAATATTCAGATATATGATTTATGTAATGTGGAGTCTTATATATGTGAATATAGAATACATTATTATAAATTAAAAGAAGAAGATAAAAATTATTATCTTAGTATGTATATAACAAAACTTCTATATCCTGCTAATAAATTTATAATGGGAAGATTTATAAGAGAAATAAATAGAGGGACAATTGAAAATAATTTTGGTGGAGCAACCTCTGCAATAAGAGAGGAAATAAAAGAACGTTGTATGCAAGAATCGACTCAAAAAAGATTTGCAAATATAATTAGAATTTGCTGTCAGGATAATGAAGAGATACCCCAAAAATATGGTCTTAATAAAAATTTTCAAAGAAAAAGAAAATATCAATTTAGAAAAAGAAAATACTATCCAAACTGGAGAAAAAAGAGGTATTTTAGAAAAAAAAATAATAATAAAAACAAAAGACAAAAAAATGACTATTGCCCGAATAAAAAAAAATTGTAAGTGTTGGTATTGCCAAGAAAAAGGACACTATGCAAATGAATGTCCAAAAAAGAAGGATAAAAAGGATCTTACTAAACAAATAGAAATTGCTAAGTCTTGTTTCATGGAACCATTAGAAGAATCTGATGATAACTTAGACTATATTTTTGAATATGTCTTCGAAACAGACTCAGAGACTGAGTAATAATGCCACATTTATTACTATAAAAATAACAGAAAAGTTTATAAATGCTTTTATAGATATTGGAGCAACACAATGCTTTGCTAGTACAAATATAAAACTTGATTGGAAAAAATTAAAGAAACCATTAAGAGTTAGAATAGCTAACAAATCAATACATAAAATTGACCAAAAAGTAGAGATGGCTGAAATTTTTATTCAAAATTATAGGTTCATTGTTCCATCTATATATATGTTAGATTCTGGAATGGATTTTATCATAGGAAATAACTTTTTAAAGCTATATCATCCATTCATTCAAGAATTAACATATATAGTTTTAAAAGCTCCACACGATTCTTCAATAAATCAAAAATCAAAATGTATAAAAATACCAACTACTACTATAGATAAGATCTTAAAATTTAAAATATTTTCTATATTAGAGATATGTTATTTAAATTTATACTTTCAGATAAATATTCCAAAAAATAATCTCGAAATAAAGATAGAAGAATTTTTGGATGAAATTTGTGCTGAAAATCCTTTAGATATTAAAAATACAAATAAAGAATTAGTAAGCATTAAATTAAAAGATCCTACAAAAGAGATAAATGTTCCAAATAAAATTCTTTATTCCGCAAGAGATAGAGAAGAGTTCTCATTAGAATGTAGAGATCTTTTGGAAAAAAGAATTATAAGATTAAGTAAAAGTCCTCATGCGGCTCCAGCCTTTTATGTCGAAAATAATAATGAAATTAAAAGGAAAAAATGAAGAATGGTTATTAATTATAAGAAGATGAATGAAGCAACTATTGGTGATGCTCATAAACTTCCAAGAAAAGATTCTATTTTAGAAAAAATCAAAGGAGCAACTTGGTTTTCATCTCTTGATGCAAAATCAGGATATTGGCAACTTCGTTTAGACGAAGAAACAAAGAAATTAACTGCTTTTACTTGCCCAACAAAAGAATCAACAAGTGTGTTGCTCTATGAATGGAATGTATTACCATTCGGATTAAAACAAGCCCCAGGTATTTATCAAAGATTTATGGAAGAAAATCTAAAAGAGTTAAATGAATTTGTTTTAGTGTACATTGATGATATACTAATTTTTACAAAACAGGATAAAGAAGATCATCTTCAAAAATTATTAATAGTTTTAGAAAGATGTAAAGAAAAAGGATTAGTTCTTAGCAAAAAGAAAGCAAGAATAGCAAAACAAGAAATAGAGTTTCTTGGATTAATTCTATCCACTCAAGGAAAGCTAAAACTTCAACCTAATGTTCTAGAAAAGGTAAATTTATTTTCTAATAAAATAGAAGATAGAAAACAATTACAAAGATTTTTAGGGTGTATAAATTATATTTCTGATCAAGGATTTTTAAAGAATGCTACAGAATACACTAAAAACTTATTTCCAAAAATAAGTACTAAAAAAGAATGAAAATGGGATGAAAAAGATAGTATGCAAATTCAAAGAGTTAAAGAATTATGTGAAAAGCTTCCAGAACTTTATATTCCAGAAGAAAACGACTACTTAATAGTAGAAACAGATGCTTCAGACATAATCTGGTCAGGATGTCTTAAAGCTAAGAAAGCTATAAAAAATTTGGAACAAGAAAAAGAATCACTAGATTCTAAATATTCCCCAAAAGAATTACTTTGCAGGTATATTTCAGGGACTTTTACTCCAACAGAACAGAGATATACCACTCATGAAAAGGAAACTCTAGCAGCAATTAAATCTCTTAAGAAATGGAAAATTGATTTACTACCCAGAGAATTTACATTAAGGACAGATTCAAGTTACCTAATAGGTTTCATACGATATAATTTAAAAGTTGATTATAATCATGGACGATTGGTAAGATGGCAATTATTTTTGTTACAATATCCAATAAAAATTGAATATATTAAGGGTGACAAAAATGTTATTGCAGATACATTAACAAGAGAATGGAGTTCGTCTACAACGCATTAGATCAAGAAATTCAAAAATATGAGCAAGAACTTGAAAAATGCAAGCATTGTCAGCAAATAAGGACACAGATCCAATTCCTCAAGAAGGCCATTAAAGCAATAAAATCAACACAACAAACAAAACCATCAGAGTTCAGCCAGCTAAGCATGGTGGACAAATCAGGTGAAGAAAAAATTTTAAAAAATAAAACAATTGCTGAAATTATTAAAAAATCCACCCAAGATAAAAAATAATATGTAATTTATAATGGCCCCATGAAAGGAGTATATGATGCCTGGGAAAAAGCAGCACCATTCACACATCAATCAAGGATAATTCATAAAGGACGGTTTTTAACACTGGAAGAGGCAAAGGAATCCTTCAGGGAATATGAAGCTCTTCATCCAGAGCAAACCCTAAAAAGAGCGGATAAAGCTCCAATTCAAACCCAGAGAGCAGGAATAATAAGAAACATTCCTACAAGGGCTGAAATCAAGGAAAAGAAAAGGGTCTGTAGATCAAATCTCAGAGAAACCCTTAACATAGTCCTGAATTGGACTGAAGAAAAAAAGGCAATCTTGGGATATTATCCTATTGCCAAAGAACAACTAACAAAGCTGGTTATATTTCCAGATGCTTCTCCATCTGACACCTATCAGTTTTTCCAGTATGGATTAATTGATACAATTTTAATTTTTAATGATCTAAAAATTATTAGTGAGTTTCCTGCAGGATTCGTTGATGCAGTAAAGAGATTTAAAAATATGATTGACAATGTAAATCCAAGGGATATATCCCTAAAATTTACAAACAGTCAACCTATTTTTAATGAAGAAGAAGAATGCTTGGTTCCAGCACACCAAGTAATATTCATGTCCGTCTTCGCAGGAAATTTTCAGCCAATTGATCAGATTCAAAATTTAACAATTTACAGTCATGAAGGAAGGCTAGCCAGCACATTAGCAAGGGTCTTTGAAAGAACTCAAAAAATAACGAAGGAATCTCACACAAGGATTAATTATAAAAGTAGAAATACTCTGCTTGTGTCTAGTAAAAGAAATGAAATTGAAGAAAGAGAGATGAGACTCTTGGTGGAATTCGAATCAGCATTCTACAATCTATCTGGACTCTTAGAAAAACTCCCTGAAAGGATAAAGAGGAATCTCTGCTATTTGATAAAAGACAGAGAAGACCACAAATGCCAGCTATGTGCCTCAGAAATATCTGAAGAAAGCAATAATGAAACGGAATCAACCCACATGATAAAAGAAGAGGACAATGCATCTGAAGCCCACATGATAAAAGAAGAGGACAGTGCATATGAAGCATCCCTCAATATTATTGTATAATGACGTAAGCGCTTATGTCATAAGGCACCATCAATGTAGCTAGTGCAAGATAATAAACAATGACGTAAGCAATGACGTCATAAGAAGGGTAAGGATGGGAATTGTCCATCAGACCCAACCATTATAAATAGATTGCTTAGGCAATTGTAAGAGCATCAGACAATAGAAAGCAGAAGGCTAAGAGTAGTCATATGCTAGGAGAGTAAGGAGGAAGCTGCCGAGGCGATTCTATAGTCTGAGGAAGAATTCCCTTAGGGAAAAATAATTCTAAACTCCCCTCTGGAGTTAGTATCTACAATCTCTCCTCTGGAGATAAAAACACCTTATGTAAAATATACTAAATAAAGGAAGTTTTTCTCCAGAAAGGTACATCTTCATCCTAGTCTTTCAATTATGAATTATTTAGAAAGTTTAGAATTAACAGAAAAATCTAATTATTACAGATTAACTGCTTTATTAGATAATGAAAAACAGGCTGTTCTAAAAACAGAATTAAATCTCAAATCAAATAAAAATTTTAATAAACAAAATCTTTTAAAAGAAGTCTTTAATAGAAAAAATATAATATACTATGGAAAAATTCAACTTGAAGCCCCCTATAAAGATAAAATCTGCCAATGGAGAACTTGAAATAGCTTTGATAAATGATGAAGAATTGAGTAAACAGATTGAGAAAATTAAGGATCAACAAAAAAGATCTAAAATTAGATGGATTCATATTAGTACTATACAAGTCTTAATCAAATCTACATGTATGAAAGGAATTAATTCTCCAATAAGCTTAGCAATCTGTGACAAAAGAATTACTGATGACCCAATAGATCAAATAATTGGAATTGTTCATGGAAACTTGGCAAACGTAAATGTTAAATTCAATGCTCATCTTGGATACGCTATACCTTTATCAATTGAAAATCTTGGAAGATCTATAAGTTTGGCTTATAAATTTCACAGAAAGAATCTAATGGAACAAGATGATGAACCATTTTCAATTACATATGCAATAAATTATGCTTTAACAAATAGCCATCATAGTATAATATTTAAAAACAGAGAAAGAATTTATGTCGATGAATTATTTCAGAAAATTGTAAAAACAGAAATACCAAAATATAAAGCTATTGAAAACCTAGTTCTATTATTAAAAGAACCATCAGGAAAATTAGTTTCATCGAATTTTCAAATAAGAGAATCTAAAATTAATAGCCCTTTAAGTTTATCTAAGTTAAAGATTAAAGAAGAAAATTCTGAAATAAAAGAATTAACAAAAAAGGTCGAAAAATTAAATGAAACACTAAACACTAAATTATGACAATAAATAAAGAAGAAATATATGTAACTTATCAAGACAAGAAACAAGAGCTCTTCGAAAGAGAAAATCGTTTGAATTATTTACAGTTTTCTAAAATAAATCAAAGAGCATTTGAAGCTCTAAAAATAATTTATGACAAGTTGAAAAGAGAAGTTAAAGAGCTAGAAAAATTAATAGAATCTCTAGAAAATAGTGATGAATCAATGATAGAGTTTACAGAAATTCTAAAATAAATAATAAAGCATAAAAAGATTGAAAAACCAGAAAATAAAATAAAAAGAAAAAGAACGGAAAAATTAAAAAGTAAAATAAAGGAGTATAAAAGGGAATTAAATAATCTTCAGATCGAAATTGATGACCTTATAATAAAAAGGATAGAAATAAGAATAAATATAAACAAGTTGAAATTAAACTTAAAAAATTTATAAATAACTGGAAAACCATATTATGACTTAAAAGAATTAAAGCTGTTGAAAGAAAAAATGGAAAATGAAGTTGAAAAATTAAAAAGATATTTAGAAACAACAGAAAGTGTAGAAATAAAAGAAGTTTTTGAGGATTTGAGAAATTATATTAAAGAAAAAGACAAACAGATAAAAGATTTTATATACAATAATTCATGCAAAAAAGAATATTATAAATTAAAACAAGATTGAAAAACTATAAAAATGAAATCAGAATTATAAATATACATCAAGGACTAGTAATAAATAATCATATAACAAATATAAGAGAAATAGTAGAAATGATCAATACTTTAGATTATAAATATCAAAATCCTTTAAATAAAGCACCACAAATTGAATCTATACAAATTATAAACTTATTCGAAGTAAAATATAAAGAGTTAATAGAAATTTCGAAAAAAAAATTAAAAGAAAAGTCGACTTTAAAAAATTGGTATCAGAGCCAAGTTAACGATTAAGGATAACACTTTCTCTTTAAACAACACTTGTAATATACTTTTAAATCAATAACAACCACAAAATGAAAAAAGTCTTTACGTAAAGACGAAAATGACATCTTTACCGTAGCATCCCCCGTCAATTAAATACAAGAATGTCGACTTGATTCTTAATACACGGCAAGAGAATATGGGAATAGTGGAATACACTACACTCTTCTTATGAATTTTGATTAAGATTTTTCTTCTTCATCGCCGAACACGAGAGAGGTCCCTCGTTTCCCATGCGATGGCCATAATTTACTTAAAAAAAAAAAATGTATGTTGACTGTTGTGTGTTCTGTCACGGACACAGACAACGAACACTATTTTGCGCTCACAAATCACATTGCTATTCGCAAAATTTGGAGTCGCATTCATATGCCATATATTCCAATCATTGAGAGATACGCAAACGAATTAATTGAAAACACATACTACTAACTCTAACAGTAATATTTTGCATTATTTATATGTATTAAGATTAGTACTATATTATTAATTTATTATTATTATTATTATCTTATGTGTAGCTTGAGTTGCACGAGGTCATGACTCATGACTCATGAGTGTTAATTCAAGAAGCGCAGGGTCATAATTATCAAGGTTACCTTAAACGGTCATGCTACATGTCAAAATTTTAGTCACTAAATTAATTATTAATATAAAATATATATTAAAAATAAATTAAATAATATATATTATATATATAAAAATATAATAATTAATTTAACGATTAATATTTTTATATGCACATAGTGAATATGTACATAAGAAGATGACTATTATTATTATTATTATTATGTAAATACTCTTAAGTACACAATTATGTAATAATAAAACGAGTCTTAAATAAATAATGAATTATCACTTCATCAATATTTCTCATAATAAATTATTATCAATATCCAATTTTTCTTTTTATTTCAACTAACATATATATAAGTATCATCATATGTCTATTTAAGTAAAACTATTATATGTATTATATTAGAATTGAGATTGAATATACCAAATTAATTCCAAAAACTAATTTAAAGAGGGAAGGATATCTACACTTATAAATTATATCTTTGAGATATATAAATTTATAATATATTAATTTTAATTTGTTCTACAAAATAAAAAAATACTTATTTTATTTTTTGAGTTATTTGTTTATACTTTTAAAAGTAAATCAGAAGTAAAAAAATACATATTTCTTTGAGTTTAACAGAAGCAGTTGAAGAGAAAAAATGTAAATGTGAATTACCATTATTAATATTTTATGTTTATAATCAATGTTTTTAATTATACAGAGACACACATATCTGTGGTAAGGTATATTTTTTTTTTAAGATTTATGATTTTTTTCAAAAATTCCTTTAATTTTTAATTTCTTTCAATTTTATTTTTAATATTTTTTATTAATTCAATTTTGTGCCTAATGTTTTTAATTTATGTCAAAATTATTTTTAAAAATTTTCAATTTTGTCCCTAATATTTTACATGAAATTAATGTCTAGGGATAATTTTAAAATAAATAAAAAATATTATGAAAAAATTGAATGTAACTAAATATTTGATATATTTCTGAAGAAAATTGCAAATGTTAGGAATAAAAAATATTCTTATAAAAGAGATTATCTTAGCTTAAATTAAATATTTTTATTTTATTTACAAATATTTATATTTAAATATTGATATTGATATTGTTTTAAACTATTTGCAATATTAGTCTCTAACTAAAATATTTTTAGTAGAATATAATTTGTAATGAAATTTTATTTATAATTAATTATTTAGATTAAATTATTTATCGCATAATATTAAATATTTGTTTTTTCAAATTAATTATGTAATATAGTTTTTATCCAAATATAAGTATGACATTGTTGTAATTTTGTTGAAAAGTACTTCTAAATTTATTATATTCAAATATCTTAATTACTTCTATTTTTAATTTACCTATATCTACGTATAAATCATTTTTATTTCTTTTAACTGCACAACCAAATAATAAGCCCAATGCTTATATGGTTGATAGTAGTATTGTAATCTTGCTCTGTTTCCTCGTTCCATTTATTTTTTTAAAAAAAAAAAAAAAGAGAACAACTAGGAACCAAAAGCATATCAGCCAAAATGTGTTTAGGTTCCATGAAAAATCGGGTTTTGGTTTGTGTTCCGTGATCTCAGGAGCGATTTTTAAACATATTATTCAAAAAATGATTTTAATTAAATGATTTTGTTTACTTTTTGGCTGGTCACATTTTGGTTCCATATACTTTTCCAAAAAAAAAAAACGGTCTCTATGGTATGCTGTTTGGAAATTACACCTTTCTGTTAACGTAAAAACTCAAGTGCAGTGGATTTCATGTGAAGTAGAGCCGTTAGAGACTACTTTTTTATAGTACCTGAATTTCCACCTTCTGTTATTTCGATTGTCTTTGTGGCAACGATATAATTCATTTCAACTGTGTTAGATACATAAATAATTGGACGATTTACACAATTAAATAAATCAAAATTTAATATTACACAAATACAATAAACAAAAAAAAATTATATTCGGATCCTCTTTTATTTTTTTATATAAATTATTACACCTCATAGTTTTACACAAATACACGTAAATTATTACTATTTACGTGAAAATTTAAACAATGCATCAAAAGTTACCGCTTGTAACAGTTTATGAACACAAGTAATCGAATCATAAACCACTACAGATGGTAACATTTTATAAACAAGAAGAATAAAATAGGAAATTTATACAGAAAATGAAATTTTATCGAAAAACAAATAAAAAATTACAATATATATAGAACATCATTAGTTAGACCTCTCTACATATTATAACCCTATAACCAGCGACAAATTTATGAGAGTCTAAGTTAGCCATGGACACCCTATTTTTTTAAAAAAAATTAGTACTATTAGTTTATTATTATTAATTAATATATATTATATTATATTATATCTAAAAAAAATTACATGTTAATAACTTAATATGTATAAATTATAATGTGTATTATAATATATTAGTAACAACTAATAAATAGATTAAAAAAAATTAAAACATCTAAATATATAAATAATTAAAAAATTATTTAAAAATAAGTTTAAATTAATGTAAAAAAATAACAACTATAATTTTTTTGTTTTGATTTTTTTATGATAAAAATAACAACTGAATAGACTTTTTTAACAATAAAATTATTAAAATAAAATTTTAAAATAAGATAAAAGATTATTTTTTAACAGATTATATAATTATATATATTAAAAAAATATTTTAAAATTCATTTCAGATAATAAATTGATATTTTTAGTTATATAAAATATCACAAAATAAATTTAAAAATACTAAAATCTTAAAATATATAATTAAATATTAATTTTTATATAATATAATTATAAATTTTGACCTATTACTATAAATTATATTTTATTAACTTTTTATTATGTTATATTTTAATTTATTTTATATTCAATTTATCCCCCTTTTATAAAATTTTTGAATCAACTATTGCCTATAACATAATATTACTAACTTGAGCATACTTGTCAATACACTTGTTAGTTATTTTATTATTTAAAAAAATATTATTGAATCTAATATCAAGCAAGCGGATATAAATATGCTATGCATGCACATAGAATGATATTTAAGTTTTAAATTATATGATATTTAATATTGCTAGACAATTTCTTCTAGAAATATTAACGTGTTTCAATAGATCTTTTTCTTCAAATCTTGCTAAATAATCTTTACTCTAGAAGAATTCACAGAAAATCAGAATAATTATTTTCTTATAATATTCATCGTACATAAAAAATAACAATTTACTAACAATGAGATATCAATTAAAAAATTAAAAAATATAATATAATATTTTTAGATAATAACCTAATAATGCTCTAAAAAGATTTAACCATCCTAACAGAATAAGTAATTAAGTAGAATGATACTTTACTATTGAATATCAAATAATAGTATAGAACAAATTTAAAAGAGAAAAGAAAGGTAGAGTTCTTCAGGTAGGAGGTGATAGAAAATGCTCACAATACATAAAAAGATTTAACCAATAATGTCCTATATTGTAAGCTTTTGACTTGTTCATAAATAGTTACATTCTGTAAAAAGTTGCTTCAATTATCTGTACTCATAAACCGCTAGCATTTTATGCATTATTTATATTTTCAAAGAAAATAAAGAGATCTCGAATATAATTTTATTTATTTATTATATTTGTGTAATATCAAACCGTAATTTATTTAATTGTATAAATTGACCTAAACAATTTGCATTGTCACTAAATTAATTATCTATGAAGAATATATACTAAATATTGGTACTAAATGTATATTAAAAATAAATTAAATAATATATATAATAATTAATTTGGTGACTAATTTTTAATATATCATAATATTTTTGAAATTTTTTATCAATTAAATGAACTCTAATTTTGAAAAAATAAACCCTCAAATAATGTAAGTTCTTATCAAGGTTCTGAAAACCGAACTGGTCATCGAACCGCTCTAACTACTGGTTCACTAATTTATAGGTTCAACCGTGGGTGAACCAAAAAAATCGTTTATAATAAAATAATAATAAAATATAAATAAACACATGAAAATATAATTATAGTCTAATGTAAACTTTAAAACAAAGGTGCTTTATTATTAACTTCCATCTATTTGACTCAAATTATCTCCTTTTTTGACTAACTTCGAACAAGATTCATGTTTCTTGAGTCACAATGTGTCTTTGGAGTATATTAATTCACCAAGAATGGTGTTTGCAGCTACAATGCATAGGTTTCTTTTACCTTTCCACCCTCTTTTGAACCAGTGCCATTTGGTACGTTTGGTGTCATCACTGCAAAAGCTTGAAAAGGATATTAGAGCTGAAGTGGAAGCCAAAAACTATGTTAAAATTCCTGACCTTCTCATTCCCTTAGAGTCTTGCCATAGTTCAAAGAATAATCCTTTTTCTTTCTTTTTTTCATTTTCCCAAAACATGCAAATGCAAGTTATTGATAAAATGTTGCAATCTTTTATACCTCTCAGACCTCGCTCTAAGCCTAAGATAGCCCTTTCCTTCTTGCTAACTTATACCCTCCAAAGTTCTCATCCGCTCCCAATTGCACTTGCTGTCCTACAACAGACTCTGCATTCTGGCTACTTTCCAGTTCCTCAGACACATGTTCTCCTCACTTCTGCTTGGTTGGATCACCGTTGTCTCTCTCATCCATACCTAAACATTACCAGCAATCCAACCCAATAATCTCAACTCTCAAGTTCACAACAAACAACATCCAAAATTATTAAAAATTATTCATAATTACTCAACAAACAACAAAATCCAGTTTAGTAAACAAAGCAAAACCAGTTCAGTAATCAGTAAACAACAATTATTAACCAAAGTTCATAGTTCAGTTTAGCAGGATCAGTTGAATCAGTTCACAGTTTCACACTACACAGTTCAAAGAAAAATAAAATAGGGAGACAGAGTTCACAGTTTCAGAGTTCATCATGTCACACTGCAGTGACTTCAGTTCACACTTCACAGAGCTTCACAAAATCAAACAACTACTCAATCAAACTCATCAGGGAGACAGAGACATGCTAAACTGAAAAAGGAAATTAAAAAAACTACCTGGAACTTTGGAAGCTCGAAGGCGTCTTCAAGGCTTCAACAGAACATGCAATAGGGAGAGTGGGAGACAGCAACGCTAAGTGACCAAGTAGTGGTGGAGCACCTTCGAAGGAACGACGGCTGCTGCGCGATGGAGGTGGCTGTTCGAAGGAACGACTGCTGTGCGACGGAGGTAGCTTGGTGAAGGAACGACGGCTGCTGCGCGATTAGGTGGCTGTTCGAATGAACGACGGCGGCGGCACGACGCGGTGGTTGGACGGAGGTAAGGGACGATCGTGTGAGAGTCAGAGAGGCGTTCCTAGTTCTCACTCTCAGTTCTCAGTTTCTAGCTCGAAGAGAAGGGGGAGGATCGAAGTAGGAATTTAGGGCTTCAGAGGCTGAAACGACAACGTTTTGCTGCCCAGCCAAAAAATTGACCGAATCACGATTCGGTTTGACCGACCGGTTACCAGCCAGTTCACCGATTCAATTCCAATTTTTAAATTTTACGATTTTACTATTTAACCGAATCGTTTTTTTGTGTGGTTCATAATTCAACCGGTTCGACCGACCAGTCCGAATCGATTTTCATAACCTTGGTTCTTATCTCTAAGAAATGAAAATCATATTAGTACTATAAATTATTTATGGTGGCCACTAACTTGAAGGCTAAAGTTACGTCATATATTAATTAAAAATAATATTAGATAATTAACTTTTTTTCAGTTAATAATAATATTGGTTAATTTTTTAAAATTATTTTATTTATTTTAAATTATAAATATTCAAAAAATAATAATTTTAAAATTAAAAGATAATTATCATTGACTAACTAATAAAATGATTTCCTATATTTTTTCATTAACTATTATGTCAAAATCATAGGAAATGATGTAATGGTAATATATGGGGTTATTAAAAAATTTAACTTTTCCATTAACTACTATATATCAAGTATCAACACAATTAGTCCAACTTACAGCAACTAATAAATTCTTAGTAAATATTTGGTGAAAGGTCTTTTCATACTAATATTAATATTAATATAAATTATATTTTAATCAATTTTCAATCCTTTCTATTTGAGATGCAACATTAACATGGTAACAACACAAAAATACACAAATGAGCTGAAAATGACATACACAACCAGGCAGTTATATTAATAAAAACATTTTAAATTAATTATTTACTTTTAAAAAGTTATTATAATTAAGTAGAAATATATGAGTAGATAATAGTACAAAAATATTTTACCCCCAAAAAATAATAAATCTGAATATAATGGAGCGTAAATAATATTATTTATCTGGGCAATAATATGGTAAAATAAACACTTAATATGTTTCAACTTTTGAACTTTTTGTTTTTGATATTAGAGTGACAATGATATTTTTTTTAAATGTGGATTGTTAGGGTATTATTCTCAAATGTAGAACCGTTTAATTAGAGAAGTAAAAATGGAACCGTCCAATTTGTTAGAAGTACAAAAATCAGACTGTCCGATTTGTAGAGGTATAAAAATCAGACCATTTAATTTGCAAATCTTACAGAAATTGGACCGTTCGATTTATAGAGATGCAGAAATTCGACCGTTCGATTTATATTAAAAAAATTAAAAAATTTAAAATATAAAAATCGGACCCTCCAATTTATATATCTTCCACAATTTTAAAAATACCAAAAATTATAATATTAAAATATATCACTATCCTTCCATACCAAAAAGGGAGATTCTATGGTGCTTACCAAAAAAATCAACATAACATGTTATCTTTATGTGTTAATTATTGATTGGAGATTTTTTTTTAAATAAAAAAGAGAAAAGAAAGATTAAATTAAAGTAATATAATAAAAATTTTATTATAATAGTTTATTATAATAATAAAAATTTTGAAAAATTTTATAAATAAATAAATTAAATATTTTATTTATCAAAATATATTATTATAAGAATATTTATTAATTAATGTAATATTATTTATTCCATTTATATTAAAAACAAGATGTATATACATATATTTTGTTTACACTATAAATAAAATAATATAAACAAAATATTAAAAAAGTCTATTAATATCTGAAATAATAATAATAATAAGTATAAAATTAATTAAAATAATAAATATTTGATATTTTTTATTATAAAATTGTTAAAACATAAACTTAGATGAGTTATGTAAATTGATTTTACTTTTTAAAATAATCTAAAATAAACTATAAATACTGTCTTTTTAGTTATCCAATAATCTATCATGAAAAGTAAATAGATATATAAATATTTCATTTACAAATTTAAATAAAATTGACTAAAAAAATTTAATATATATCTTGTTTACATCCTAAATACGACAAAAAAAGGCTCTACGAAAAATTAATACTTAGCTCTAAACTATTGATCTTGTATAATTTTTTTAGCGTTGTTATTTGTAAAAATGTAATATGAGTCCTCGTTTTATTTTTTTATCATAAAAAATAATTGAACTTAAATAATTTGATTAATCATTATAAATTTTAATATAAAAGATTTATGCATTGATATTTTAATTCATAAAATATATAAATTAATTTTATATTCATTAAAATTAAATTTGATAAAATTATTGAAATGATATAATAAATAATTTTATTGAATAATTTTTAATTTTATTAAATTAATACAATTTTAATAAATAATAATTTATTTCTTTTTTATTCATGATGGTGCTATGGATGCAGCAATCCTAACCTGATTAAAATTCTTACGGTCGTAGAAGGACATTTAATTTAATTTTTTTTAGGATGTAAACGAGATACGTATTAAATTTTTTTTAGTCAATTTTATTTAAAATGTAAATGAGATACTTATATATCTATTTAATTTTTATGATAGACTATTGGATAACTAAAAAAACAGTATTTATAATTTATTTTAGATTATTTTAAAAAATAAAATCAATTTACATAACTCATCTAAGTTTATATTTTAACAATTTTATAATAAAAAGTATCAAATATTTATTATTTTAATTAATTTTATACTTATTATTATTATTTCAGATACTAATAGACTTTTTTAATATTTTGTTTATATTATTTTATTTATAGTGTAAATAAAATATATATATATACATCTTATTTTTAATATAAATAGAATAAATAACATTATATTAATTAATAAATATTCTTATAATAATATATTTTGATAAATAAAATATTTAATTTATTTATTTAAAAAAATTTCAAAATTTTTATTATTATAATAAACTATCATAATAAAATTTTTATTATATTACTTTAATTTAATCTTTTTTTCTCTTTTTTATTTAAAAAAAAAAATAACCTCCAATCAACAATTAACACATAAAAATAATATGTTGTGTTAATTTTTTTGATAAATACCAGAGAATCTCCCTGCCAAAAAAAGCGCCCTTTATCCAAGACCAAAGGTTCAGACGTAATCCATAACAATGGTCAATGGTCAATGGGGGCGCTTATTTATTTATTGTGATATATATAGTTTGTTTTATTAGGTAGCTATTTGTTAATTCTTGGCGGTATTTTTAAAGAAATTTTAATATATAAACATTAGAAAAAAGTTTTTGTTTAAAATATAAAATTTTAATTTCATCCAAAAAATAAATCTTAGATATTTTCATATTAAGAAAATAAAAATTAGTGTAAAAATGCTATTATATTCTTCAATTATATATTTATTGTAAAAAAGATCATCTTCTTTTAAAAATAAAAAATTATTTACATTAATATGTATAATAAAACAAACGTATCCTAATTTATTCTTAAAAATGTTAAAAATAATTTACAATCATTTATGGCAGTAAATAAATTTTATAATATATGGATATAATATATATTTTAAACATAATATTACTTAAAATATATTTAAAACTTTCGTCATATATATATATATTAGTTTATTATTGATTTTGTTTTTATTAGTTTCTTGAAAACTCACACGGCCTATTTTGTTCCCCCGAGGCTAATTAGTACAATGGCACTATGATAACTGTCTTAAAGTTGAAGCCATCAGCAACAACTTTATTTGGTGTCATATACTCACAAAAACAACTAGCTTTGATTTTTATGGCTCAACATACTCTCAATTCCCTTCAATTGAAGTCAAGCAATACAGTTGCAATAATTATATATCAGCCAGCCAAACTTTCTTCCCTTTCAAGCATTAATAAAATTTAAAAAAAAATTAGGTTTAATCTTAATTAATTAGATTTTTTTATTAATTAGAAATACCTGTTATTAAAAGCTGTATTATTAGCTTCAAAACATAGGCGTGAGAGTTGATTAATGATGTCCGTTCATTGATAAAATAAAATAGATCAGGATCTTTTAAAGTGAAAAATTTATCATTTTTAAATTAAGATAATAAAATAAATATTTCATGAAAGTTAATTACAAAATTAATGATAAATTTTTTATTTTATCATTTTACCAACTTTCTATTTTAAAGGATTTAAATTCAAATAAAATAGATTGAGTTTTACTCAAATAAGGTCATTATTGACTTGAACTAATTAATTAACCTATTGTCTATAATAGAATTTCCATATACAAGGACCAAGTTGACACTTTTGTGAAAAAACATAAAATATCATAACCTTAACCAAAACGATTGTTAAAGAGTTATATATATTAACTGAATATATTGAGAAACTAAAAAATGAAAAATTATATTCTGTCATAAAAAAATTATTATATTTTCTCAATTTAGATTTTAAAATTATTTTTAATTAAGAACTACATACAGTATTTTTGTGGACAATAGTAAACTTATTTTATTTTTTTTTACAAGTATTTTGTATAATGATTATTTTTAAGTGAAAATATTTAATAAAAATAATTTTTTAAAATGATTTTAAGTATTTTTCATAAATAAAAGGTCAATGGTAGTTTTTTAAATATATAGAGATGTTTTATTCTAAAATGTTTTTTTCAAAACAGTTTCCTTATTCTTCCCCCTTCTTCATTGAAAAAAAAAATGTAAACTTGTTTGTAGGATTATACCGTAAGAGTAGGAAAAATAAAAAAACATTCCACTTCCTAATTGATACTTGTGACTAAAAGGTTATCTGGTAAAGTCAAACTTCCTGTGTTGCATAAGAAAGATGAAGGAATGCAATATTAGAAAGTAGTAGTAGATGCACGAGTAAACTTTTTGAAAATATTTTTTTTTATTATTAATTCTAAATGCTAACTTTAAACTTTAACTTCCATAAAAAAAAAACAATGCCATAATAAAAATTAGTTAATATTAACTAATTAAAATTTAGTTTTTAATAGTTATTCTTTTGTCATAGTGCATTAGTTTTTAAAGATCTGATACTATTTAATAAATTGTTACATGCATATATAAAATAGAATTTAAATTTTTAATATTTATTTAAGTAGATAAATGAGCTAAATACTTGACTAATCCAAATTAGTTTGATAATGCATTAGTTAGTAGGGTGAGATAGGGAGCTACCTAACTCCAACGCCAACCATCCAAGCCACCTTCCTTCTTTTGTAAAACGAAGAAAGAAAGACAAAGAAAAGAGAGCAAGTAAATTTTGTACAGCGAAGCCACCTACGCAACAACGCTTGCTCCCCCCAACTAACCCCATCCTCACTTGTCACGTGACACACACCCTCCCCCTTCTCCCTCACTATATAAACCCCTTCTCTCTTCTCTCCCCCGGCTTTCATTTCCAATTTCCCAACTCGCTCTCTCTTCCACTCACCTCCTCGCCCGAGTCAACCAGGTTCGCACTCGCTCTAACTAACTAACTCTAACCACCTAACTCAGCTCTTTCCCTCCTCTTCGCCACCGTAGATCTCGTTTTTTACATCCTCTTGATGTTCAATTCATGTTAATCTTCATTTCAATTTCTAGTTTCACTTAGATGATGCATTCATTTGTTCATTCTCTTTACTGTTGTTGTTTTTGTTTTATTGTATCTTGATTGCGTTGTTTGCATGATCAGTTCGAAATCTGCGGCGCATCTTCTGTATTCGTGTCGGAATTGAGAACTTTTTAGACTTTTGTTTGGTTGTTTGGAGTTCAAGTTTCGCCGATCTCGTGTGCATTCATTCGGTATTAGATTCCGATTCTGACATTGACATGTTTCGGTGTTTAGTTTTGTTTTTTGTTTTGGGCTGAGTTTGAATGCAATATGGTGAAACTAAAATGTGCTTCTTGTTTGGTTGGCGTTTGTTGTCTAAAAAGAAACTTTGGTCATTTGATGGATCTGCTTCATTGACAAGCTTCCTTTTTTGTTTTTTTCAAATTTGTAATTAATGTGATGCTGCGTTTTTTCTCTGTTGTCGTGATTGGTGAATTGTTGAGTCATGACTCATGAGTGTTAGGTGGTGTATTTGTTAGTTGATAGTCAAAACTGGTTAGTTACAGAGTAAGTGGAATGTGATCCTAGGCTACCTTGAAAAGCAATGTAAGGGATTCGGATCGTAGTCACCCCAAAGCTTCTCTTAGTATCTTACCCAAAAACCGAAAAAAAGGTTGTCTTTACTGGTGAGTGCAATCGTGAGCTTCAGTTTCCAACAATGCCTGTATTGTTGTCTTCCTTTCTTGGTTGCAGCCATTTGGAATTCCAAATTGGTTTTCAGTGTGGTTGGTGTACTCTGTTTTGTTGCATGATTAGTTATATCTTTCAGATTGGTTTTTTACTTCACCCTTTGAATCTGTTTTATATCAGACTAATGAAGTTCTGGGCCTTCACTTCTTGTTTTCTGGTTTTCCCCTTATGTGATTACTAAGATCTAGAGTTCACGTGATTGTTTATTGTGAGATGGTAATCACACAAAAGCATATCTTCTTTAATCTCCAGTCCACGTTTTGATCTCAAAGTTAGATGCTATTCTCTATATGTGATTTCAACTGGAGAACATGATAATTTTTTTAATATATTATTGTCAGTTTCTGTAATTTACATTTTAAATGAAAAAAGATATTTTTTTATCAAGATAATGGCGCCCAAACAAGCACATATTGTCAGTTTCTGTAATTTACATTTTAATTGTATGACGTTTGTTACAATAATGTACCAAACATTCCTTTATATTGCTTCTGTTGCAATATAGATTGTAATATACTAGTTTGTCATCAGATCTATCTATTTATTCATCATGGCAACCGGGCAACTATTCTCCCGAACTACACAAGCATTGTTTTACAACTACAAGCAACTGCCCATCCAGCGGATGCTTGATTTCGACTTTCTTTGTGGTATATATTGGCTCTATATCTTATTATTCATTCAGACATGCTAGAGAAAATTATAAAATGGTCTTGATATTTGTCTTATTATTAATGGAAGCTCAAATTTTCTATTCATAGGAAGGGAAACACCATCAGTAGCTGGAATAATTAATCCTGGCTCTGAGGGATTTCAGAAGCTCTTTTTTGGTCAGGAAGAAATTGCAATCCCAGTTCATGCTAGGTATGTGAATCTGTTGCTTGTCCGTCTCTTAATACAGACTGTCCTTTTCCTACTTTAAGTTTGGTTTTGAAACTGGTCATTGAGGAGTGATATTTTTTCATCATCATAACACACCAGTGAATACAAAGGAACCATCCTGTATTGTATTTGTAATGAAATTCTTGTTTGTCCAAGTGTAATGTGTTGATAGTTGAATGTTGGGTTATTTTGCAGCATTGAAGCAGCTTGTGCTGCACATCCTACTGCCGATGTCTTCATCAATTTTGCATCATTTAGAAGGTCAGTAAATAATTTACTATTACTTTGAGCCTATGGCATCTTAATTAACAGTACATGAGGACAATGAAAAAGGTTTAATTTAAATGCAGTGCTGCCGCATCGTCCATGTCTGCTTTGAAGCAACCAACAGTTAGAGTTGTTGCTATAATTGCTGAAGGAGTACCCGAATCAGACACTAAGCAGTTGATTGCGTATGCCAGGGCAAACAATAAGGTGAAAGTTGAAACGAAACTGAAACCAAAATCAACGCAACGGTTGAATAGAATAACCTGGACTCACTTTAATCTCCTGATATTATAGGTTGTTATTGGTCCAGCCACTGTCGGAGGCATTCAAGCCGGTGCATTTAAGATTGGTGACACAGCTGGAACAATTGACAATATAATTCACTGCAAGCTCTACAGGCCCGGATCTGTTGGATTTGTTTCTAAATCTGTATGTGTTACATTACCATCATCATCATCTTTCTTATATTCTTTTACTACTGTGATTATTATTTATTTATTTTAAAATAGTCTTGTCCGGGAACCCCCTCATGTATAAGGATCTCTAAGATTAGTTCAAGATGTCTTGTGCTCCTTTATTTTTACTTTTAGATGTCAAATTTGATACTTTTTTATTCTTCACTGTCTTATAACCAGAGTAAGATTCGACAAGTTGGAGCTAATTCAACTTCAAAATAGCTGTTGCACGAAATTTCATAATTATCCCATGAGATTAATACAAATTATGTGTTTTTCCTGTATATGGATCTTAACTTCATCTAATAACTCGATTAGTATAATCTCTAGGCATTCTCTTCTAACCATTTTTAGGCTTTAGTTGGTTCAGTATGTATAGATAGATGGTAAAACCACATGTAGGTGCTAGTGCAACAGCACAAATTGGAATGGACTTGTATTGCAATTCTGTGGGTTCACTCAGACACCATATTTTGGTCAGCATCTCAGTCTGATCTTTGATTTCACAGTGGAAATGATGACATTGTGATCATAACTATGGTGAAGCATAGGTTGTTAACTTGCTTAATAGCTTTTGTTAGCATTCATTGCCAGCTTTCCCCATCCTCTTTACCGTTGATAAATAATGGCAATGGTTATATCTTTATCTAAGGCAACAGTTTTACTTGAAACTGATTTTGTTTAATGTTAAGAGTACAAAGGTCTATGGAAAATCTGTGTGTTATTGCTTTTGGCTGGGTATTTGATGATTCTGAGAGAAGATAACCTTCTAAACTGCAGGGTGGAATGTCCAACGAATTATACAACACTATTGCCCGTGTATCTGATGGAATTTATGAAGGTAATACCAGGTTTATATGCTACTAATTTCAATATTTTGATGCTGGTGCTGAGTTATTTTTATTTTGTTTTGCTATAGGCATTGCCATTGGAGGAGATGTTTTCCCTGGTTCCACTCTTTCTGATCATGTTTTGCGGTTTAACAATATACCACAGGTAAAATTTTCGCTTTCAGGTTGGTGAGTTACAAAAGAGTATTTAGAAAGCGTGTATAACTGATGGGAATTAGTATACAAACCTGGAATTACATTGAACCTCACCTCAGGTTAAAATGATAGTAGTACTTGGGGAGCTTGGTGGCCGAGATGAGTATTCCCTAGTTGAAGCCCTAAAACAAGGAAAAGTAACAAAACCAGTTGTTGCCTGGGTTAGTGGAACCTGTGCAAGACTCTTCAAATCTGAAGTGCAATTTGGTCATGCTGTATGTCACTGCTCCCTTTTCTTTGACTAATTTATAAATTAAATCATTCATCAGAAGGACAGCACTCTTAATTCCATTGGCACTTTTGTGTATCAGGGAGCTAAGAGTGGTGGTGAGATGGAGTCTGCCCAAGCAAAAAATCAGGCACTACAGGATGCTGGAGCTGTTGTTCCCACTTCGTATGAAGCTTTGGAAGCTGCAATTAAAGAGACATTTGATAAATTGGTCAGTTTGCATGTATCATGAAATCTATCTTTGATTGATTATTCTACCCTCTCCTTTTCCCCATAAGTTGGCAATGCTTTAAACAAGTCTTGTTTTATTTCCGTTATTAGCTATAAATATTGTGGTTGGCTTATTATTTGGTAGGTTGAAGAAGGAAAGATCACGCCAGTGAAGGAGATTACTCCTCCACCAATCCCTGAGGACCTAAACTCTGCAATCAAGAGTGGAAAAGTCCGAGCTCCTACTCATATCATTTCCACCATTTCTGATGACAGAGGTATGTTGGGAACCACTAATGATTTTGTGGCTTAGACGCTTGAGTACAACAGAACTAAATTTTCTTCCAAAATTTTCCAAAGGTGAGGAGCCATGCTATGCTGGTGTACCCATGTCTTCCATTATCGAAAAAGGTTTTGGTGTGGGTGATGTTATCTCTCTTTTGTGGTTTAAACGCAGCCTTCCACGTTACTGTACTCAATTTATTGAGGTAGGGTTTTCAATACAGCAGAGCTATTCTTGAGTGTTTGCTCTGGCTTTCTTCTTTATGCATCTCTTGAGCCATGTTCAAGCTTTTCTTTAGGTGATTCATTGTGGTGCCAGTTCTCCATTTAGATATTTGTCGCTAAAGAACACTGTTGATAATATCTTTCTGACTTCTATCTTGCTGGTAACTTACATTGGTCAGATCTGCATCATGCTATGTGCCGACCATGGTCCCTGTGTCTCAGGTGCTCACAATACTATTGTGACAGCAAGGGCTGGAAAGGACCTAGTTTCCAGTCTTGTATCAGGTAAATACATGCCTTTCTCCATTTTGAAGCAGGCTTGGCAGGGTGACCATAGATGTTAGCAATGTCTTGATGTGGTTAGTAATTCATGAGCTTCTGAAACAGGTTTGCTTACAATTGGTCCTCGATTTGGAGGTGCCATTGATGATGCTGCTCGCTACTTCAAGGATGCTCATGATAGGGTATGATTAATAAAATTTTTAGAGGAAGGGGAATCAACATATTTCAGGGGGAGGGGGAATTTATAGACGCACCTTTACTCCTTTCTATAATACTACAACATTTGAAAAGAATCTAACATGCAGTAGTATACTTTGTGTTACCACAGGGCCTTACACCTTATGAATTTGTAGAAAATATGAAGAAGAAGGGCATTCGTGTGCCAGGAATAGGGCACAGGTATCATAATACTGTCTGTTAATTTATTAAGCAATAATTGGTTTCTCTGTAGTTGTATATAACCTGTATACTTGGCACTGGTGAGATCAAGTTGTAGAAGTAATTGTAACCTCTTGATGAGGCTTCACTTTTCTTTGAAATATATCTGAATATCTTAATTTTTGTTTTTTGTGTAAAAGGATCAAGAATCGTGACAACAAGGATAAGAGAGTTGAACTGCTACAGAAGTTTGCACGGACTCATTTTCCTTCCGTGAAATACATGGAATATGCTGTTCAAGTTGAAGCCTACACCCTTACAAAGGCAAATAATCTAGTTCTTAATGTAGACGGTGCGATTGGGTCCCTTTTCTTAGATCTTCTTGCTGGTAGTGGAATGTTCACCAAGCAAGAGATTGATGAAATTGTGGAGATCGGTTATCTGAATGGTCTCTTTGTGCTGGCACGCTCCATCGGTCTGATTGGGTGAGTTTTATTAATTTAAATATGCACATTTCTCTTCAAGAGCACAGTTTTGCGCCTTTTATGGCCCTTTTATGCACAATTCTTTTATGCACAATTGATTGAGTTCCACTTCAGTTAGCTGGTCCTCAGTCACATGCTGTCTATACCTGATTGGATGATCTTGTTTGAATCAATTGATCTATCTCAATCCAGCATCTACCCCCTAAAAATATAAAAAACACTGTGGCTTGTTCTCATTGGTTGTTCCTTAATTTTATATTTTCAGGCACACCTTTGACCAAAAGAGATTGAAGCAGCCGCTCTACCGCCACCCATGGGAGGATGTTCTCTACACAAAGTGAGTGTGTTTTTTATTGCTTAGCTGGAAGAACTTTGCCATGAGGAAGGAATTTGGGTCTGAATTATATGCTGGAGTGAATCTTTCTTTTATAGCTGTTAGACTAGTGAGTGTTGTACGATCTATTATTGGTGGCATTTCGTCTTCCATTCTTAAAGTAGTATTAAAAATTCATAAAGCAAGAACGAACTCAATTCAATTTATAATCAATTTTAAGAATTTCTCTTGATGAATCTGATCTCTCTTCTGCTGTGGCTTCAAAAGGAATTGATCATTAAGTTCCGCAATTTTGAGAACTTGAGCATTTAGTGTTTGTTTTTGGTAGCCACAATTTTTATGCCCAATTAATGGAAGGTTGGGTACTCCATAGTCCATACTCCATAGATAGACTTGAAATTTTGAATAATGTGTGGCCAATCTTCTTATCCACACCAGAGACCCTTGTGGCCTTGTCCCCTTCAGTGTTGTACCACTAATATGTACTATTCCAAGTTTGTTGTTATACATACAATATATCATTTTTCTGAACAAAATAACTTTTACCTGTTGACAATGATATTTCAACTGAAAATAAAGATAAATATTAAATTAATCACTTGCATCTCTCTCTAAATTATCTTTTTCAAGTAATGAACTAACTAATTTTCTTAGTTGGTTGATAGACAGGATATTAACTCTATGAATCAATAGACATTGCTTATCCCTTTCAAGCTTATAGTATTATCTGCACACAAAAAAACAAAGACTTGTGTTTAGGGAAACACTAATTCTATTAGTACTAGATATATTGGGAACTCTATTTATTCTTTATTCATTCACTTTTTACACCGTTAAATTTAGAAGGTAGTAGTATCCAGGACTAGGTAGATACTAATTTAATATAATGGGTTAAATACGATTTTGGTCCCTAAAACAGATGTTAAAAATTTTTTTCGTCTTCAATCTTTTTTTGCTTATAAAAAAGTTTGATTTAGAATCATCTTTTTTATCAAAATTTTAATTTTTATTTCCAAATTATTTTTAACTAAAAAATATAAAATAAAAGAAAAAAAACGGGTTAAAGGGAAAGGGGGAAGGGAATCACGTTTTGGGGGGTGGAGGGAAGAAGATGGAGAAGGGAAGGGGAAGGGAATCCGGGTTAAAGGGAAAGGGGGAAGGGAATCACGTTTTGGGGGGTGGAGGGAAGAAGATGGAGAAGGGAAGGGGAAGGGAATCCGCCGCCGCTGCTCCTCGCCACCGTCGCCGCTCCTCGTCGTTCGGTCCTCGCCGCTGGATCTCGCTGCTGCTCCTCTTCCTCGTTCGACGTCGACGCTAGCAGCTCTGTGTGGGTCAACGTCGCACGCCGCTCGCCGTTTTTACTCTTCCTCCTTGCTCAGTCGTAGGTCCGCCGTTGCTCCTCATCCTCCTTGTCGGTCACTTGCCGCTGTGCTTCGGGTCCTCACCACTGTGCTTCCTAAAGTTCCAATTCTTCTATTTCTTCTGTTAATTATATTGTTGAATTTTTTTTATTTGCGAGTTTGTTGATGTTTCTGTTTCTTTTGTTGTTTTTCTTCCGATTCCATTATTCATTGTTGTTGTTCTTCTGCTTCTAGTTATTTTTTTTAATGTTTATTACATTATTTTATTATTGTTGCTTCTACTTTTGCTTCTGCTTCTAGTTAATTTTGGGGAAGAAGGGAAAAGATATTTTAGTCAAATTGACGATTTTAAAATCAAGTTAAATTTTAGGGACGAATTCGAATGCAAAAAAAAAAGTTAGAGACGAAAAAAGTTTTCAGCCCCTACCTTAAGGACCAAAATCGTACTTAACTCTCAATATTATTGATTAACAAAATTGTAATCAGATTCCACTTTTTTGGCTAATTTGTAATTTAAGAAAAACATTTGGTGAAGAGTAGAATTAAATGGAAAGTGAAGAACATGTACATTACACATGAATTGATTTTGGGACTTTTTTTTCCTTTACTAAAAAAGTAATATTCACTCTTAACTATAGTATTAGCCGCGCCGGTAAGAGGAGACATGGATTTGAAACAAGATTGTGCATATATTTTTTTTTTCTTTTGGTTTGTCTTATACTAAATTTCTTTCTCTTGAAAGTAACGAAGATCAAATTTAAGATCTGTTGGGAATAGAAAATCTATTGTGAAATCACTTACGTCAAAAGCTTAAAACCAATAAAATTAAATATATAAATCAATTTTGACAGTAATATTATAATATAGTTATTCTATTGGTTGATTGGATATTTGGTTCAATCAAATTACGAGGAGAACTCTTTACAAATTATCAGACAAGAGAGAGCAAATAAAAGTATTATTTCCACTATTTTACTAATGTAACCTTATGTGTAAACACTAACAATGTCATAGTAATGCTATAGTGATAAAAGGGTTGGCATATTAAATATTAATAATATAGTCTAAGAGAGTCATATTTTGATAATTAACTCTCAAAAAGTAATGGAAATAAAATTCTTTAGCCTTCAACCTTTAGCCAAAAGGATGCTAAATGAGGCTCTTATTAGTAGTTGTATCTAAATTTTACCAGCTGTGCTAACGACTTAACACAGATTTGGAGAGTATTCAAAATCGGTGTTATTCTGAAACTAATGCACCGAAGTCTTTTAGCCTTTATTTCAGCGTTTAAGTATCTGAATTTCTTAGCAACTATAAAAAAAACTGTGATCAAGGTAAACATCATTTTTAGCTTTTGACAATATTTCTCTCTTTATGTATTAAAATATTGTTCCATTGTATCGTCATAAACGCCTATGCTCCGATTTGTTAGATCAAACAATTACTATATGAAATTAAAAGTTATGGCTATTAATTAAGATTTAAATAAATTTTTTGTTACATTAGCAGCTGTCATATATTCCTTTTATTTATTTTTTTTCTTGCGAACATATATTCTACTTTGATTCTTACTCATTTATATCACTGTCAAGACAAAGTGCAGCCACGTGAACAACATTCTTCCATTGGCTTAAATCATCTCACACAAGAGCCCCCACCCGTCCTGTCATTTTTGCAAGCACTTTTTTCTTTTTTTTCCCACATGGCCCATCACAATTCAAGCATCTATTGGTGTTGAAAATTAATGTGACATGTTGTCTTTGAAAACTTTAAAAAGTTGATATGGCCATGGGGATTATTAAAGTTCTTTTTGTTATTATTAATTCCATATATGTGATTTCAATAAGTTATGAAAGGATTGGAGAGTTATCTCTATCTAAGACAAGCTCCACGAGGATCACTCTAATCATGTCTCACCATGATTGTTATGTGATTTTAATAGTTTTGGGACCTTGGATATGATCGCTTCACATCATGTAATATTAATAAAGGTAAACTACTTATTATATTCGAAAATCTTTATGATTAAATAATATTTCACACCATGTTTTTAATTTGTTATCTTTTGAAGTCTTTTAATAAATACTAAATGAGGAATGCTAGGGGCCAGTAATTTGGTGTTTTATAACCATTAATTGGCTATCAATAGTGTTTTTAATGGTGTGAGATTAGTGAAAAATCATTCACTTTTGTTTTGATGGTTAAGTGCTGGCCAAAAAACACAAAAATTGCTGGCCTCCTAGACTTTTTCATACTAAATTGGTACTTGAAATATTTTGACATTGACAAAATAGTACTGACTTTTGTTATTGACAAAATAGCTCTTGAAAGATTTTAAAATTGACAAAATCACTCAACCGTGAAAGGATGACGTCACAGAAAACGCTAATTCGATGATGGCAGAGAGCTCCAGCGAGGTTTCCAACGACCTTCTTCTTCGTGTTCGCTGCTTCTTCTTCTTTAACATGCCGTTGCATTCCCTTCCAACATGGCAGCTGAAGAAGAAAACCGCCATGGTACACCGCTGCACCTCGCCCGCGTTCTTCGTGTTTGCTACTTCTTCTTCTTCAACACACCGCTGTGTCCCTTTTCGCGTCCCCTTCTGCCATGGCAGTACCTCGCCGCATTCTCGTGTTTGCCGCTTCTTCTTCAACACGTTTCCGCATCCCCTCTGCCATGGCAGCACCTTGCCGCTGCGTCCCCTTCTACCATGGCAAAGAAGAAGCGTCCCCTCCGCCATGGTAGTACCTCGCCGCTGCATCCCCTTCCGTCAACGTTGCTGGAGCTCTCTGTCATCATTGGAGCTCTCTTCCAATGACCACATCAACATTTTTGTTCACTGTGACATCATCTTTTTAATAGTTGGGTGATTTTGTCAAATTTTAAAATCTTTTAAGAACTATTATATCAACAACAAAAATTATGTACCATTTTATCAGTACAAAATTTTTCAAATACCAATTTAATATTTATCTCAATAAAAAAATTGATTATTTTAATATGTAAAATTGTAACTTATCTCGATCTTTTATTATAATTTTTTTCAAACTTTGAGCATATTGGCAAACTTGTCCTTAATTATCATTTGATCAATCTAAAATTTTTCAAGAAGTTAACATGTGTATATAAATTAAATATATCTATATTTTTTTATATTAATAATGGTCATTATTTATTAACGTCTCTATATAATTGAGTTGAGTGTGCTTTTATGTTTCAACTCCGTCATGGTGTGTGTTCTTAACTTCTTATAGTTATCACTAAAGTAATGCTCTAAAAAATTGATGGGCTGATAAAAAGTTTTTTTTTAAGGATAAGAATGATAAAAACGTCTTTAAAAGATCTAAAAACTAATTGAAATAATTAAAAAGATCATTTTAATTAATTTGAGTTGATCGAGTGATTAACTCACTCGTTCACTTAAGCAGATGTTGGGATTTAAATTTCATATTTTGCATGCAGTAACTCCTTGACCAACAGACAAACCCTTAATAGAGCTCAGAATTTACGACAAATTAATTTTTAACCTGTCAAATTGGGAGTTACCGTAAACAACAAAAAATATCATTTTCAAGTAATAAAAAGCTATTGTATTAACAAATAATTTATTTATTTGGCCTAAATTTTTGCAAAATTATTTAGATAATTATTTAAAATATATATATACAAGATAATGTAAAATTTAATATTCAGATTTTTTAATTGTATTAACAAATAATTTATTTATTTGGCCAAAATTTTTGTAAAAATATTTAGATAATTATTTTAAAAATACATATACAAGATAATGTAAAATTTAATATTCTGATTTTTTTAATTTTTTTTAAAAAACCTCATAATCTAAAAAGATAAAAAAGTATTAATTTTGTGAAAATTTACTATAATTTTTAAATTACAAATATCACATGTTTTTATAATATTTATATGAATGACCAATTAACAATACAGGAAAAAAGTAATTAATCCTCTCTTGCCAACCAAAGGAGCTCTCCTAGGATTTGGAAAGTGTAGTGCTTTTCTTTGTCCGTACTATATCGTGTTTTTTAGTCCGTTTAAGATCGTAGTTCCAGTCTCTTTTGTGAAAGTAAAAATTGTTCAATTCAGTATCTTGGAAACAACAATGGCTAGTGAAGATGATACAATACAAACAAAGACTAATAAAATAGTTGAAGAGAAAGATCTGATAGTGTACGAAGATAGAGATATTTTAAAAGGCATACAGAACTGCCTCACCAGTATTATTAGAAAGCTCCATACCAACAAGCACATCAATTTAATGTGGGTCCAAACGACTTTGGCAAGCATATGGAAGAACCCCGAATGCTTTAAGATGAGGGAGATTAAACTAAAACTGTACCAATTTTTTTTCAAAAAGAATACAGATCTGGAGAGAGACCTAAAAGGTAATCCCTAGCACTTTAGGAACGCCTGGCTTATTGTAAAAGATGGAAAAGAGGTGATGAAGTTCTTGAGAAGGGGTTAGACAGAACTGAAATAAAAATACAGATCTGGGGCTTACCGGAACACTACAAAACACCAACCTTAGAGAAAAAGATAGCATCAAGCATGGGTGAAGTGATCGAATGCGCGATTTTTGAAGTTGGGAAGGAACAAACAAGATTCATCAAATGCACAGTAAAGATACAAATATAGGCTCCTTTCAAAAAAGGGATAAATGTGGGTAGCAAGGAGGATGGACTAACCTGGGTGAATTTCAGGTATGAAAATATACCTTCTTTTTATTACTACTATGGTAAGATAGGACATGATGAAAAAAACTGTGAAAAAGCTACAAAAAAGGAAGAAAGTGAAAAAGAAAAATCAAAGTTGTTAGGGTCATAGATTAAAGCAGAAGTAGTGGAAAAAAAATGGAGCAAGTAGAGAAAAAGAACAAACCAGACAATAGAAAAGAAGAAGAAGAGAGAGAAAAATTAAAAAAAAAATTAACTGAGAAACTCATGGTCAAACTAGCTTGCCTGACAGTGACCGACACCATGGTGTTGGACACTGGAGAAGGTGTGAGACAAGGCTCTGTGTCAAAACTTCTAGAAGCAACTCTCCAACAGAGGGAGTTGGAGGAAGTTGACAAAAAGGGACAAAACAACCATGGAGTTTTAACAAATCCTAATAAGGAGAAGGAGGGAAGGAGAGAGAGGGAGAAAAAAGAAGTTGCAGGTAAGGAGAGCCCAGAAAATAGAACAACAATAGAAGTAAAAAAGGAGGACGAAAAGCAGAAAAAAAAGAGTAAAGAGGAGTCAAATACTCTTGTAGAGAACACTAACAAAGAGACAAATGACAATGGAGGAATAGGAAGGAAATGAAAGAGACAAGCTCAGGATGCAACAAACAACAAAGAAAATATGATAGACAAAAACCAATCGGGACAGAAGAGAAAAAACAAGGCGGAGAGTGATGAGAAGATAGAGGAAACATAACCAAACCCAAAGAAGCTAGCTATATCACATAGTGTTGTAACAGTGGAGGCTGCTGGGCAACCCTGCCGAGAACAATGAAAATACCCAGTTGGAATTGCCGTGGATTTGGGAACCCATGGGCAATGAGAGCTTTAAATAAGCTCATAAAGCAAAAAGGACCCAACCTTATTTTTTTTATGGAAACAAGAAAAAAAAAGCTATTGAAATGATGAGGTTGAGATACAGAAGCGGTCTCCAAAATGTAATTGGCATGCATTGCAATGGAGAGGGGAGGTAAAGAGGAGGGGGATTAGCTTGCATGTGGGACAATACAATTGAAGTTGAAGTGATATCAATGTCTCTTAACCATATGGATATGAAAATTATTCTAAAAGACAACAACCAAGTATGAAGGGTGATAGCAAGGATTTATACCGGTTCGGAAATCCACAAAATAGTTCCGTTGTTAGTATAGTCCAAACCAATAGACAATCCTCGAATCAAATTAAATTTGGTTTTGTCACAAGTAACAAATTCCAATGAAAATTAACCGAAGTATTTAGACTCCGGGTCGTCTCACAAGGAATTGCAATGAAGTGGTCAATTATTGGCTATGAAGGGGTAAAAGGGATTTTGATTGATAAGAGGGCGAGAAATTAAATGTGCAAGAAAGTAAATCAAGCAAATAACTAAAGAAAGCAAGTAATAAGGAGAGACATTCATGACAAGGTTTGAGATCATAGGCTTTCTATCCTAGTCATACAATGATTAATTCATCTTATTTAGTCAACTCCAACAAATGGAAGAAGGTATCATGTTATCTTCACATAGGGAGAATGTCAAACAAGACTAATCAATCATATCATAATAATTAACAAGAATTTATCTCATTTCGTCATCTCCAACATTAGAAGAAGGTATAAGTTATCTTCCATGAGAGAAAGTCAAACAAGACTAGTTAATCTCAAATCAAAAATCCTAATCAACTCACTAATTGAATTAGCAAAAGATTAGCGTTATTAAAAATGATATTAACTAACAACTCTAGATCACCAACATAAGTTGGATTTTCATGACTCAAGATTGCCTAATTACTCTTTCCAAGCCAAGAATGCTCAAAATCTACTCTAACATCCAACCAAGCATTTTATCAAACACTTGGAAGGCATAAAAGGAAAGCATAATAAATGACAAGAAATAGTAAAATCTATCAACTACCAATTGCAAGAAAAATAAATCAACAATTCAAATCATCAATTAAAAGAGCATCAATATTAAATTTTATTAAAAGAGATCTAAATCCAACATAAACATCCATGAACATAAAAGAGAGCAAAAAAGGGAAATTAACATCATAAACTAAGAGAACGAAAGAATAGAAGGAACAAGAAATCATAAAAAAAACAAGATGAAAAGATGAGATTGAATCTAGATCTAAAAGAGATTAACCTAACCTAATTTTAGAGAGAAGGGAGAGCTTATCTCTCTAGAATTCTACCCTAAAACATGATGAAAAACTAAACTATAACTACTTGGTTCATTCCCCTCCAATCCTTGGGTTTAATAGCATCAGAAATGAGTTGGATTGGGCCCAAAATGCTTCAAAAATCGTTGGGGGCGATTTCACTTTAGTGGGCCACAAGCAGCATCGGCGCGCACGCGTACATGGCGCCTGTGCGCCCCTGAACGTGAAGCAACATACGGCAAATTTTATATCAATTCGAAGCCCCGGATGTTATATTTCCAACGCAACTAGAACCGCCTCATTTGGATCTCTGTAGATCAAGTTATGGTCGATTGAGTGCCAGGAGGTCAGGCTTGACAGCTTTACGGTTCCTTCATTTCTTCATAAGTTCTCCCACTTTGCATGCTTTTCTCCCCACTTCTTCCATCCAATACTTGTCTTATGAACCTGAAATCACTCAACAAATATGTCAAGGCATCGAATGGAATTAAAGTGGATTAAATTTAGCTATTTTAAGGCCTAAAAAGCATGTTTTCACATTTAAGCACAAATCAAGGGAGAATTGCAAAATCATGCTATTTCATTGAATAAATGTGAGAAAAGGTGATAAAATCCCCCCAAATTAAGCACAAGATAAACCACAAAATCAGGGTTTATCAAAGGGCAACCGAATTCTATGAAAAACCAGAGAGCCAGAATAAAGTAGAAAGTTGGGACCTAATCAATAATTTGGGCAGATCAAATCAAGGGTTATGGCTAATCTTTGGGGACTTTAATCAGGTGCTGAAATAGCAGAAAAAGCTAGGTGAGAATCCAGTCACCTTATCACAAATAAAGAAGTTTCATGAAACAATTCAAAGGAATGACTTGCAGGACCTTGGCTTCAAAGGTCACCCATGTACTTGGACAAATAGACAGGGAGGGGACAACAACATCCAAGAAAGACTCGACAGAGCCCTAGCAACATTGGAGTGGAAGGAGGCATATCTTAGAACCCATGTACAACACCTAAGCAAGTATAAATCTGATCATTACCCTTTGTTAATTAACTTAGTGGGAGAATCAAAGAGAAATAGCAAAAAAATTTTAAATTCAGATTTGAAAAAATGTGGTTAACAAACAAAGAGTGTAACAAAATAGTGGAAGAAAGCTAGCATAGAAGGTCAAGGAGCATTAGAGAAAAATTGACTTGGTGTGCTGAAGAGCTACATAGTTAGAGGCAAGAAACCTTTGATGTAGTCCCAAAAAAAATTAGAGAATTACAAAAGGAAATAGAACATCTGAATGTAGCACCTCAAATTGAAGAAGTAATAAAGAAGACTAAATGGAAAAGGCAAAACTTGATGAACTGTTGAAGATAGAAGAAATCTAATGGAGCAAAAGATCAATGGCCAATTGGTTAAAAGATGGTGATAAAAACACCAAATTCTTTCACCATAAAGCTTCATAAAGGAGAATGAGGAATTGGGTGAAATCCATTGCGGACGATAGGGGGTGAAGCATGAGGAGGAGGAGAAAATTGAATGGGTGATGAGAAATTTCTTTGAAAAACTATTCACATCCGAGGAGACCATAGATGTGAAAGAAACGGTGGAGGTGGTCAGAGGAAGAATAAATGAGGAAAGGTTTGCGGTCCTCAATGATGATTTTACCAAAGAAGTGATCCAAGCCCTCCAACAAATGCACCTGAACAAGGCACCAGAACTGGACTGGCGCTTTTCTACCAAAAGATGTGAAAAGTACTCGGCAATGAAGTGACCAAAATTGTTCTCAGAATTCTAAATGATGGGGTTGATCCCGAACCGTTGAACTATACCTACATATGCATGATCCCAAAGGTAAACAAGCCCAGGCACACAAGGGAGTTCAGGCCAATATTCCTATGTAATGTAATTCTTAAGTTAGCAATAAAGACTCTAGCAAATAGGCTGAAAATCATTCTTCCTGAGGTAATTGGTGAAAATAAAAGCGCTTTCGTCCCGACGAAGATTGATAATAAACAATGGCCTTAGTGTTTTTGATGTCTTTCACTATATGAAGAAGAAGACAATAGGAGGCAAAGGATATGTGGGAATGAAGCTAGATATGGAGAAGGCATACGATAGAGTAGAGTGGGACTTTTTGAAAGAGGTTCTAAGCACAATGGGCTTTCCAGAACGGTGGGTTCGAGTAATCTGGAATTGCGTGACTGCGACATCATTCTCTATTCTTTTAAATGGAGTCTCTAGTAAAATTTTTCATCCTATCCGAGGGCTGAGACAGGGGGACCCCCTATCCCCCTATCTTTTCATCTTGTGTGCAGAGGTTCTATCCGGAACACTGATTAAGGCACAGAACAGCAGAGCTATCCAAGGAATAAAGATTGCGAAGAACAGTCCAGAGATAAATCATCTGTTTTTTGCAGATGATAGTATCTTTTTTACTAGAACATCAGATCAGGCAATCCAATCAGTCAAAGAGGCTCTTATTTCTTACCAAAACGCATTTGGACAGTGCATTAACTTTGATAAATCTAAGTTATCTTTTAGCCGAAACGTGCTACCTAACAGAAAAGATGCCATTAAGGACATGCTAGGTATTAAGGCAGTAGAAAGACACTCGAAGTATCTTGGATTTCCAACCTTCGTGGGAAGATCCAAGAAACAAGTTTTTGACTATGTTCAGGACAGAGTGTGGAAGAAATTGAAGGGGTAGAAAGAAAAGGTGCTCTTGAGGGTAAGAAAGGAAACACCAATAAAAGCAGTCACTCAAACCATTCCCACTTACATAATGGGATGTTTCAAGCTGCCAATGAGCTTATGCCAACATATAGAAATGATGATAAATATGTTTTACTGGGAATCTAATAATGGAGAAAGAAGAATTCACTAGGTAAGATGGAATAAATTATGTTAGTCAAAACAGAATGGAGGCCTTGATTCAAAGACATGAAAGCTTTTAATACAGCTCTTTTGGCAAAATAGGGACGGAGATTGATTAAAAATCCAGAGTCTTTGGCGGAAAGAACAATGAAAAACAAATATTTCAATAGAAAAGAGTTCCTTAATTCATATGTGGGCTTTGCACCAAGCTATACATGGAGAAGCATTTGGCAAGCTAAACATGTCCTAGAAAAGGAAGGATAGCAGAGGATTGGAAATGGCAGGAGAGCAAGAATCTGGAGGGACCCTTGGTTACCTAAACAGAATGGATCAAAATCATGGAGCCTCCCAGTTATTTTGAATCCATAATCAACAATGGCAGAGCTCATTCAAAACGAAAGAAAAATATGGAACACGGAACTTATCAGGAGGATCTTTCTACCCTTTGAAGCCCAACAAGTATTAGATATCACGATTCCAATATCAGAATAAAAGATAGCTTTACTTGGAAGAGAACAAGAGATGGAAAGTTCAGTGTCAAAACAGCATACCATGCAATTAAAGAACTAGATCAAAACCAGTCCAACAATCAAAATAACAAGGAAAGTGAAGAAAATACTTGGAAGAATATTTGAAAAATTCAAGCTCCACCAAGGGTGCTCAATTTCATATGGCAATTGATCTATAACTCCCTCCCAACGAAGCTGAACTTGAAGCGAAGAGGAATTAATGTTGCTTCCAGTTGTCCAAGATGCGGAGAAGAAGACGAATCAGAAGCCCATGTGGTGAGGGACTATTGGTATGCAAGAAAATTCTGGTTTGCGTCGCCTCTAACACTAAGAAATGAACCTACAAAAAATCAAGGGCTGAAAAATTGGATGTTTAATTTATTAGAAAAGTTAGATGAGAAAAGGAAAGCCATGTTTTGTGTGCTGTTCAACCAACTTTGGCGATCCCGCAACGTGCAGGTATTCGAAGGAACAAATGCAACAATTGAAGAGGAGATTGAGTGTGTGATGAAGGACTTTGAAGATTTTCTGAAGGTAAACTCAAGAAATAAGAAATTAAGGGTAGTTGACTCTTTATTGACTCAATTAAGAGAGACTTGAGAGGTGCCACCAACCAGAATTGTTAAAATTAATGTTGATGCATCCATATCAAGAGATGTGCATGGAGGTGTGGGTGTAATTGCAAGGGATGAGATGGGTTTAATCTTGGGGGCAGCTAGTTGGGTCATACCTTTTCACTTAGAGACCCATGAGGCTGAGGCATATGCAGCCTATTTGGGAGCAGAATTTGCTAAACATTGTTGTTTCAATGAAGTAATCATAGAAAGTGATAGCTATGAAGTAGTGAAAGCTCTTAAACAAGAAAAGTCAATAGAATCTTATTTTGGAACATTCATTGCTGACACATTAGCAATATTAAGAGGACTTAGATTATTTTTCTTTAGTCATGTCAAGAGAAATAGAAATAGAGTGGCTCATGAACTAGCTAAGATGGCTTTTATCAGTCTAAATTTTATGTGGATGAAAGAGGCACCAAACCATATACAAAATCTAGCCATGTTGGATATTTTACCACCAATGGATTGAATCAAAACTCTTTTTTTTCTAAAAAAAAAAAAAAACAATACAGAAAGGGTAGACCGATAAAAACCTAAACTCCATATCTATTTAACATCTTAAAACTTTCCTCACATGTTTTTCATAGTAGGAATAATTTTTTGTGATAATTTACCTATATTTATTTTTATGTGAAGTTAATAGATAAAAATTATTAACTAATTTGACATATTTAACTAAATTATTATCTAATAATTTTTAACTATCAACTTCATATAAAAATAATTATATATAAGTTTCTAATATAATTTCTGGCCATCCCAATTTCATGGATATATAACTCATTGATCTTGATGAAAATTATTGTATTCAATAAAAATTACATCATATTTAGTATATTAAGATAAATAAAATTAATATTTTTTAATTATCTCATATAATAACACATTACAAATTAAGTCAAAACGCTAAATCATTAAATATTGATTAAATAATGTAATATAATTTTTAAAATAAAATAAATATTTTGACGTTACACAATTTTAATTTGAAATACATTTTAAACATGTATTATATCATAAAAGAAAATATTGTTACAAACAATAACTTCATTTAAAATACTTAATAATTGCTAACTAGTTATAGTACAAATGATATAATCTCTTTATACTCATCTAGAAGTTGAAAGTTCGAGTTTCATTCCTAACTTAAAAAAAAAACAAGTTAAGGGATAGTAAAAAGCTTAGAATACTATTTTTTCTTCTCGCAAAAGTTACCTTAGAATTTAGAGTCAAAAGCTTTAATGTGAGTTCAATTTCCATTACTACTTTTTCTTTTTGCACAATTTATCTACAACAATTCTAAGCAATCATACATGACACATTATTTGACTAAAAAAAATCAAGAGTGCCTATTAGGGCATTTTGGTGCTCTGCTAAGGTTACATTGTGCTTCTTAGGGTTGCTGCTACACGACAAATTCACACCAAATCAATCACCAATCATTGATATGCAACATGGATGACCTGCGAAGAGACCCTGATGTATAGAACAATGATAGTGGGGGAGATGAGGCGGATATAGTAGTACTAGAAGAGACAGATATCTCTCATGGTGTAAAGGCATGCACAAAGAGCTTAACAGGTCGAATTTTTTTGGTACAAAAATTATCGGCAGGTACTATGGAGAATGCTCTGTCTACAATCTGAGATAAACCAACAGGGTTCAGAGTAGTCAATCAGGGGAATAACTAGTTTCGGTTCTTCTTTGATAAAGAGAAAGATGTGCGGCGTATTGAGAAAGGATCCCCCTGGCTATTCAAGGATTACATCCTCCATGTGCGACAATGGACTGACACAAAAAATTCTGAACATAATACAGATTCAAAATTCTCCATTTTGGTGCAATTTTAGTGTTTCTGAATGCTATAAGACGTTGGAAGCTGGGCAAAAACTTGGAGAAAAATTGGGAGAACTCCTGGAGATAGGAATATTTGAAGTCAGAGGTAAAGAATCTCGGATACATAGAGATAAAATCATGCTTGATGGGGATAAAGCAGTGAAGGATAGTCTCAGGGTGAAAGGATCGAACCAACGACTGGTGGAGGTGGGGCTGAGGTATGAACACATTGGGACCTTTTGTACGTACAGCGCTCACATTGGGCATAGTGCGAGGGTATGCAATGTTCTATTAGAGGATGCAGTCACAAACAAACTGAACTAAGACTTGGTGGGAGAATGGTTGAAAGCTGACCAAGTTGGAAGAAGGGTGGATGTACGGGAGAAAGATCATCAGGGCAATAATAAACAACATATGCATTCAGCACCAGAACCAGCAAAGAAACCAGTCCCATCATGGCTACTTGATGGCTTTGCAAAACTTGAAGTTAATAACCAGGAGCAGCAAAGTAGCAGTCTTAATACAAGTAGCAGCACTAATCTAATGGGAGAAATTAGGGGCAACCGAGAGACCATAGTGAAGAACGTACGCGTGGATCCACCAGTTCTTGAAGACATTACCTCTGCTACGAACATAGAATTGAGGAGTCCAGATTTTCCTGTTCAAATGGTAGAACCAAAGAAGCCAATGAAACTGAAACAAAAGGCCTGTTAGGGTAGCAGTGAAGTAATACCAATCATTGGAGGCAAATGGAATTTGGAAAGGAAAGAAAACAATGGGAGCCACAAGCAAATATGCCTAGAGGACATGCTCATGGAGAATGCAAAGGTGGGGGGATGCCAGCCTCAAAATGGCACCCGAGAAGCCATAAAAATTTTAATGTGGAACTGTCGGGGTTTGGGGAGACCCTTGACAGTCCACAATCTTAAAGGGATCGTTCGATCCCACTCCCCCGAGATTGTATTTTTGTGCGAGACAAAAAACCCTTCTCGAAGTGTGAAGCAAAAGTTGAAAGGATGTGGATTCAAAGACTGGAGTCTAGTCAACCCGGAAGGAACAGTAGGAGGATTGGTAATAGCATGGAAGGAAGGTTTGGAGGTAACAGACTAGCAGTTATCAAATCTACTCATTTTTTCATTGTTGTCACCGTTAAAGATGAGGTTACAAATCATGATTGGTGTTTGCTTGGGGTTCATTTAAGTACTAACAACCAGATTCGATCACAGCAATTTGTGGAGTTATCATTAATATTACAGCAGGTTTATGAGAAAGTTGCAATCATCGGAGACTTCAATGCCATCACAAACCAGCGTGAAAAAAAGGCAGAAATGAGAAATCCCCAGCTTCCATGGCATGTTTTAATAACTTCCTTAATGACTGTGAACTGGTGAACATTGATATGATTGGTAGGCCGTTTACATGGACAAACAGAAGAACAGGATGAGACCTTATCCAGGAGAGACTTGATAGAGTGCTCGCTGAAAATGGGTGGTTGCAGAAATACCAAAATCCAGCTGTTATGAGACTTTCTGAATCTGGTTCAGATCATGCACCACTACTCCTAGACACAAACCCGAGGCATGAACAGTCTAAATGATGATTCAAACTCTAGGAGCGATGGTGTGCGGTTCCGGATGTTAGGAATATTATTCAGGATACGTGGAAAGACGAAGTGGGGGGGGGGGGTTCACCTATGTATAGCTTAGCCCAAAAAGTCAAGAAATGCAGGCACAGACTTGTAGCATGGAAGACCAGGAGCAGGTCAAATTCTAATGTGAAAATTGATGAGCTTCTCCAGCAAATTGAGGGATTGCGAGCCATAGGAACACACTGTGGTGAGGAGCTGGTCGGTTGGAGCGTAGTTTGGAGATAGCTTACCACGATGAGGAAATGTATTGGAAGGAAAAGTCTAGAGTTAAATGGCTTCAGGCAGGGGATCAGAACACGAAATTTTTTCACCAGAAGTTTAAGAATCGAGCTCGCTGGAATCGGATATGGAGACTGTTTGGTGAGAATGGGGATGTTGCGACCACAAATGCTGACATTACAAAAGTGGCTGAATAGTATTTCAAGAATGTATTCACCTCCACTTGCCATACAAATCCAACACCGTTCTTTGCTGATTTTGAGTCTAAGGTCACAGCTGCCATGAATCAACGGCTCTGTAAACCAGTTTCTAGGGAGGAAGTCAAGAGAGCAACATTCAGCATCCACCCTCAGAGTGTCCTAGGTGAAGATGGCATGACGGCGAAATTCTTTCAGTGTTACTGGGATACTGTTAATGAAGATGTCTTTCGAGCTGTGCGGAGCTTCTTCGCAGGGGGGATTCTTAAGGGATTTAACCACACTCAGATATGTCTTATTTCGAAGGTTTCAGATGCTAGCAGTATGACTCAGATTCGGCTTATCATTTTATCCACGGTTATCTATAAAATCATGTCAAAGGTAATTCTTCATAGACTCTAACCTATTATGAACAACTTGATTAGTTAGTCTTAGAGTGCATTCATTAAAGGGAGGCTTATTTCGGATAATATCCTTATTGCTCATGAGTACATGCATTATCTTAAGAACAAGAGGCAATGGCTTGAGTATGAAATGGCGGTTAAGCTGGACATGAGTAAGGCTTATGACAGAGTTGAGTGGGCCTATTTGTGGTTCATCATGGAAAAACTGGGCTTTGAAGAGAGATGGATAGGATGGATCCAGGAGTTAGTCACTAATGTTTCTTATTCCATCAATGTGGAAGGTCAACCTTTTGGTTATTTCAAACCAAATAGAGGTATCCGACAAGGAGACCCTCTATCACCATACCTATTTCTTTTCTGCGCTGAAGGATTATCCTTTATGCTACACAAGGCGGAGCAAAACAAACTAATTTAAAAAGTTCAGATTAACAGGAGGTGCCCTCGCGTCAGCCATTTGTTATTTGCAGACGATTCATTACTTTTTAGCTAGGCTACGGTTCTAAACTGTGAGAGAATTCTAGATCTATGGGAGCATTACCGAAGTTGCAGCGACCAGCAGGTCAATCTGAGCAAGTCAGCAATTTTTTTCAGTCACAGCACCCCAATGGAGACTCGGCGTCAGTTGGCTAATGCTCTCCACATTGACCACATTGGGATACAAGATAAATATCTTGAGCTTCTAACTGTGGTTAATAAATCCAAGCGGTCTACATTCAACCTGATTAAAGAAAAGGTCCGAAAAAAAGTCCAGCATTGGAAGCGCAACCTCCTCTCGGCGGGTGGAAGACATGTTTTAATTAAGGCTATAGGAGAGGCTATACCAATTTATTCTCTGTCTTGTTTTCGATTGCCGAATTCTCTGATTATGGAGATTCACCATATCTTGGCTCAATTTTGGTGAGGTCAAAAGGGGGAAGAACGTAAGTTGTAATGGGTTAGTTGGGATACTACGACACGACCTAAGAGTGAGGGAGGACTGGGACTAAAAGACCTCAGAGCCCAAAATCTTGCTCTCTTAGGAAAATAATGCTAGCAATTAATTACTCATCCTAATTCACTCCTAGCTAGAATCCTCAAAAGTAGGTACTTTAAATACTCCGATGTAATGAAAGCAGAGATTGGAGTATTACCTTCTTGGGGATGGAGAAGTGTCCTTGAAGGCAGGACAATAGTGGAGAAAGGACTGCAATGAAAAATTGGCACTGGAGAGGACATCCAGATTGTTGGTGAGCCATGGCTTCCTCTGCCATACCCATGTACATTACCTCCGGCAGTGTACCTACAAAACACAATATTACCAGTGTTCAGAGTGAAGGATTTAATAAACCAAGATCAGAGAAGTTGGAACCAACAACTCATCCAAGAGATTTTTTCTGTGGATATCAGTAATCGAATACTAACAATCCAATTGGGGAAAAATGAAAACAAGCTACATTGGGATATAAGCAATACGCACCAATATTCTGTTGCATCAGGGTACAAAGTCGCTTATTATTTCTTCCACAGCTTAATCGAAAGCTGCCTAGACTACTTCAGACAAAGATCCTTGTGGAAGGGACTATGAAAACTCCTAATCCCTCACAAGATAAAGATTTTTTTTTTGGAAGTCGCTGCATGATCGCTTCCGAATTCTACAAAATATCCACCGCAGGTTTCCAAACACATCGGGGGAGTGCCCCCTCTGCCACAGGGAAGAGGAATCAACCTCCTATTGCCTAATCTATTGTACCGAGGCTCAAGAAGTGTGGAAGAGAACGCCTATTAGCTACTTATTACCGCTGCAAAGAACGACAACCTTCCGCTAATGGTGGACACAAATAAAAGAAAAGATAGCACAACAACACCATAGAGAATTTGAGCTTAATATTCTGACTATCACCTGTTAGAGTGTCTGAAAAAAACAGGAATCTGAGAGTCTTCGAACAAACCAACAGCCCAGCCACTGCAGTGGTGGAATCGGTAGTGAAGCCATGCAATGAACTTCAACGCCACCCACAGAGGAGTTTTGAGCCCTAATCTTTGAAATATCTTCTTTAATTTCTTGTTCCCTTTTAATTATTCCAAAGCTACGTTATTGTTGCTTTTCACTATTGTTAAGCAATCTATGAGAAATTTCCAAATTCTGATTGTAAGTCCAATTTGGACATTTCAATTATTTTAGTAATAAAATAATATATGCTATTATCTTTAAAAAAATATATATGACATATTATTTCATTATATTTCAACTAGCTTTTAAGAGAAGGAACTCTTTTAACGATAAATTAATTTATCTGATAAAACAAATAAATTTATTATTAATTTTATTATTGGGTCTTACTTTTTTTATGCATAATTTTTTTACAGCAATCTCACACAATAATAAATCATTTCACAACATCACATGACACATTATTCCATCATATTTCATATGGCTTCTAAGGGAGGGGATCATTTTTTTGGATATACAAATTCTGTGTGTGTTGTGCATGGGTATAGAGGTGGGTGGTATTAGATATAAATGTGAGATAATTTTTTCTGAACCATAGAGTGAAAAAATCGGACTGTCCGATTTCTTTGTTAAAAAAATTATGAACACAAATCGGATTGTCCGATTTATGTGGGAGGGAAAATCGGAAGGTCCGATTTATACTTTTAAATTTTTTTTATTTTGAAAACAAAAATCGAATGGTCCGATTTCATTATTAAATTTTTTTTAATTGTTTAAAATACAAATCGGACGATCCGATTTGTGTAATGTAATTTTTTTTAATTTTTTAAATATAAATCGAAGGGTCCGATTTGCTCTTAATACCACAACTGCAAAAAGCATTCATACATTCTATAACTGTGTCCTACACTATTCCTCCTTCTATATCTAAATTAAAAAGTGAAGGGAGGGAGTGCTGTAATGATAAATTAATTTATTTGTTAAAATAAATATATTTGTTATTAATTTTATTTTAGAATACTATTTTTTCTATTTGCATAATTTATTTACTGCAATTTCACACAATCATAATAGCGTTACATGATACATTATTCCATCAAATTTCATCTGACTTCCAAGAGAAGAGAGCCTTTTAACAATAAATTAATTTATCTGATAAAACAAATAAATTTATTATTAGTTTTATTTTTTACTACTACTTTTTTCTTATCGCATAATTTATGTACAGCAATCACATACAATTATAAATCATTTCACAGAATCACATGACATTATTTCATCAGATTTCATTTGACTTCTTAAAAAAGAGTGCTTTAACAATAAATTTATCTGATAAAATAAATAAATTTGTTATTAGTTTTATTTTCGAGTACTGCATTTTTTTATCTTATACTTTATTTACAGTAGTCTTATACAATTATAAATCATTTAACATCATCACATGACACATTATTCTATTAGATTTCATCTATCTTCTAAGAGAAGGGTGTCTTTTAAAAATAAATTAATTTATCTGAGTAAAACAAATAAATTTGTTATCAGTTTTATTTTCCCGTATTACTTTTTCTTATCGCATAATTTATCTATAGCAATCACACATAATTATAAATCATTTCAAAGCATTACATGACACATTATTTTATTAGATTTCATAAGACTTCTAAAGGAAGAAAATCTTTTAACACATCTGTAATAACAAATAAATTTTTTATTTAGAATTTTTTTAGGACGAATTTAATTAAATTTTTTGACATAAATTTAAAAAATAAATAATTTTTAAGAATAAATTTGACTATTTATTTAATTTTTTAAGATAGTAAAGTAAGTTATTAAAAATGTCTTATAAAGATAGGAGTTTCGAAAACTAGCTAATTGTCACTGTTTTGGATACACTCCAACGCTATCGTATTGGTATTCGAACTTACTCAACCTCTTGAGTTAAGACTAAGTCAGCTTAACCCTCAATATTTAGTAAGAAAGCTAAGAACGCAAGAGAAAGGAAGCTTTGGTGGAAAGAACACTTTATTACTCAAGTGTTTGTTACAAATGATTCTCCTACCACAACTTTCTAAATACTTCTAGATTATTCTATACTACTCTTCATACTTCTATATACATCAAGACTCTTTTAGAATACTCTATGACCTTCTAGAGTGTTCTAGAACTTTCTAAGGTATTCCGGAACCTTCTAAGACATTCTAGAACGTTCCGGAACCATCTAGAACATTCTCAAACACTCCAGAAAACTATACAAACATGGTTAAATCTAACCTTCTAAAATTTACCGTGGCATTCTCCTCCACCTAATGCGCAGACGTCCTCGTCGCGTTCTGTTCATAATAGCGCTCTAGGTATTCTTAAAATTGCTAGAGATTTTCACGAGCTTCCCAGCTAGCTTCGATTATCGGGAGTCCTTTCTACTTGATCAAGTATTGGATACTTGGTGGTACTCCTCTTCGTCACACGACGCGATTAGCTAAGATCTCTTCGATTTCTTTATCAAAGGATCTAATCACCATAGGCGGAGCACAACTCGAGTCACCTCTACTCGGTTCATCTTGGTCTTCATGATATGGTTTAAGCATACTCTCATGAAAGATTGGGTGGATCTTCATAGAGGGCGGGAGTTGTACTTTGTAAGTAACCTCCCCAACACGTCCAATGATCTCAAATGACCCTTCATATTTTTGGATTAAGCCCTTATAAACCTTGCGAAATGCTTTGAATTGTTGTGAAAGAAGTTTAATCATTACCTTATCTTCCACTTGATAGTTTGCATGCTTCCTCTTCTTATCTGTCCATTTCTTCATCCTCTTTGCAGCTTTATCGAGATAAGAACGAGTGATATCTTCTTGTTCTTCCCATGACTTGATCATATGATAAGCTCCAGGGATCTTCCTTGAGTAAGAGGAAGAAAGAGAGTGTGGTGTAAGCAGTTGTTATCCAGTCATAATCTCGAATGGACTCTTTCTCGTGGACTCGCTCTTTTGCAGATTGTATGAAAATTGAGCAATGTCTAGGAGTTTTGTCCAATCCTTATGATTAGCGCTAACAAAATGCCTCAAGTAACACTCGAGTAAGGCGTTCACTCTCTCAGTCTGTCTATCGGTTTGAGGATGAAAGCTTGTTGAGAAATGAAGCTCCGATCCAAGGAGTTTGAACAGCTCTGTCCATAGTCGTCTTGTGAAGCGTGGATCTCGATCACTAATGATACTTTTAGGCAATCCCAATACTTCACCACATTCTTGAAGAATAGTTGTGCTGCTTCCTTTGCAGTGTAGTTAGTGGGAGCATGTATAAAGGTAGCATACTTCGAAAATCGATCCACTATCACAAAAATATATCCAAACCCCTCAGACTTTGGTAAGACAGAGATGAAATCTAAAGACACACTTTTTCACGGTCGCTTTGGCGGCGGCAGAGGTTCTAACAATCTACTTGGTGTCTTGTTTTCAATCTTATATTGTTGGCACACAAGACAAGTCTTCATATAACTCTCTACTTCTTCTCTCATTTGAGGCCAATAATAGGAAGATTCAACAAGTGTCAAGGTCCTTTGTTGGCTTTGATGACCAGCCCATTTGGTATCATGGTATTCCTTCACTAGCTTTCTCCTTAGATTTTTTCACTTAGGGGCATATAGTCTTCTCCCTTTGGTGTAGAGAAGGTCGTCTTCTAGCCAAAATCGTTTAGTCTTACCTTCTCTAGCCAATTCCACCAATTTCTTGGCTAAGGGATCATGATGCAACCCTTCCTAGATGGTATGCAAAATATCTCCTTCGACCATGGAAATAGTTGCCATCCTGTATGGTGCTGAGACAGGCGGTTTCACTCTTAACTCCAATTCAATCTTGTGGTCCACATTCCTCCTAGGTGGTAGTTGTTTTGGCAACTCGGGAGGTATCATATCCTTATTTTCTTCAAGGACTTCTTTGATTTTAGGGAAAACAACTTCTTCTTCGGATGTTGACTCCTCTTGTAGTAGAGCCAAAAATATCATCTCCCCCCTTTTTAAACTCTTTCTTGAGTTGCATAGCAGAAAACATTGGTAGTCCTCCAGCTTTAAAGACTGTAGAGACCATGCATGGTGACGTTTTCTCCATGACGCATACCATATCATAGTATGGCACAGATATTATATTTGTCTTTCTTTGCAAATCGAGCCCGATAACTATTTTGAAATCGTCCATGGGTGCTCCTGAAAAATCCACAAGGCCCTTCCAAGAATCAAGAGTCATCTCAACCCCCTTTTGCTACTCCCTTAAGGGGTTCATCCTTGGTATTCACGGGTTTGAACCAGCCATTCTTTTCGGTGGTCTTCAACCCAAACCTCTTTGTTTCATTAGGTATGATAAAGTTGTGTGTAGCACCAGTGTCGATCATAGCCATGACGGGTTTTTCATTGATAAAGGTTTTGACATACATTAAGTCTTTCCTTTCTGCAGTGCTTGTCTCTTTGTCCTTTACAATATTCATGAATTGGATAGATCCAACACACTCAGTTACTTGAGATTGAGCCTCTCGTTCCTCGACGATAGATGTCAGAGTCCCTAACTTGGGACAGTCCTTCATTTGGTGTGGTCCCTTGCACACGAAGCATCTTCCTTTGGGCACGGAAGCCTTCTTCTTTTTCTCGTACTCTTTTTTTGAAGAGCATTTTCCTTTCTTCTTGGTTGATAAACTCTTTCCCTTGTCTCTCCCACCTTTAGTAGAATTAGGCTTGGAAGAAGAGTTGGGTTTAGAGTCTCCCCTATGATACTCAGAGAGTGATTCGGCCACCAAGATAGCTTCATCGACATCCTTAACATTCCTTCTTTGTAGTTCTTGTTTTGCCCAAGGTTGGAGTCCATCAATGAAGAAGAACAATGCATCCCCTGATGCTAAGTTGAGGATTTGAAGCGTGAGAGTAGTGAACTCCTTTACGTAGTCGCTAATCGTACTCTTGTGCTTCAACTCCCTCAACTTCTTCCTTGTTTCATAGACCACATTCTTAGAGAAGAATTGTCTTTTCAACTCCCTTTTGAAATCTTCCAATGTGGCTACGTTGCAAGTACCCTTTTTCATATCTACGCACTTTCTCCTCCACCATAAGGTAGCATTATCAGAAAAGGTAGAGAGTTGCAGTGCGTACCTTTATTGCTTCTTCGACCACCCCTTGACCTTTAAAGTACCTCTCCATTTGCCATAGGAAGTTCTCCACCTCTCGAGTGTCCCTCATGCCCTTGAACTCCTTTGCCTTTGGGAAATCAATCTTTGTCGTCTCCCTTATAATAGTTGGTCAAGATTTTGCCTCCTTGAATTAAACTCGAACTTCCTCAAATAGCTTTAAGGAATTCTCAAACTTCCTTCAATTTGGAGCATGCTTTCTTTGAAAGCATCTAGTTCTCCTAACAAGTGAGTCTTGAGAGTCTCTTTGTCATGTTCTATCCTTTGGAAGCGCTCATCCATAGAGGATAGAACATTCTCTAACATAAAAACTCTCTCTTCTAAGAAGTTAGAATCCTTACCTCTAAGCTCACTTGAAGAACGGGTCTTCTTACTTTCCTATTGAGAAGGAATGACATCCCTTCCCCTTTGAGACTCAACATACTCCATGGTTACACTAGAAGTCATACCTACAAACCACTTGTACTTCCTCTTGAACCTTGTTTTGATGCTAAATTGTCATGGTTTTGGACATACTCCAATGCTATCGTACTGGCACTCAGACTTACTCAACTTCTTGAGTTAAAACTAAGTCAGCTTAACCCTCAATATTTAACAAGAAAGTTAAGAACACAAGAGAAAGAAAGTTTTGATGGAAAGAATACTTTATTACTTAAATGTTTGTTACAAATGACTTTCCTACCACAACTTTTTAAATATTTTTAGATTATTCCATACCACTCTTTATACTTCTATATACATTAAGACTCTTTTAGAATACTCTACGACCTTCTAGAGTCTTCTAGAACTTTCTAAAATATTTTAGAATCTTCTAGAATATTCTAAAACGTTCTGAAACTATCTAGAATATTCTCAAACACTCTAAAAAATTATACAAACATTATTAAATCTAACCTTATAAAATTTATCGCGACATAATAGTTATATATATATATATATATATATAATGTGACCTTACTTGACATTAGAAACTAAACATATATATATATATATATATATAATGTGACCTTACTTGACATTAGAAACTAAACATATATATATATATATATATATATATATATATAATGTGACCTTACTTGACATTAGAAACTAAACTATTATTGTTGTTACCACGTGGTACACCTTTGTCATCTTCGATATTTCCATGACACCTATTTATGTTTAGATTGATAGTTTAATAGAAAAACACCAAAAGTTACACTTATCCTCCTGTTCAGTCCTATGAGAATTTGGAGGATTATACAAAATTAATACACAATCTTTTCAAAATTGTTTAGTCAGTCCTTTTCTTTTGACAAAAAGAGAAAGTTTAAACATTATGTTAATGTGGAGTTTAGTACCTCTATAATAAATAGTAATATGCTTTAGATTGTTTTTTTTTTCTTCTTGTAATGGTATCTCTCAATATGACAACAAAGACATCGTCATCAATTGAAGATCCATTTAAAAATGGTTTAATTATTTTGATAATTTTTATAATTTTATTAAATTTTTAATTATATTTTTATTTTTTTAATTAAATTTTTATATTATATCAAATTTTATAATTAAATTCCTGTTATCACAAAAATATTAGAATTAAATGAATATTTATTTAAGTATTAGACATATTTGTTTTATTTAATAAAATATTATGTTAATTCTAATATTTTTATCACGACAGTGACTTAATTAAAAAATTTAATATGGTATAAGAAGCCAATTAAAAAATATAAGAACTTAATTAAAAATTTGATAAAATTATAAAAACTGACAGAATAATTATACTTTTAAAAATTTATTCTGATTAATAAATTATTATATGTATAAAATAAAATTCAAATTCTCAATACTTACTTATAAAAATGCATAAAATAACTATCCAATTAATTTAAATTGGTTATATTTTAAATTGTTTAAACATTATATTTTAAGTATGAATTTTAAGAATAACTGTATATTATTTTTATAGTCGACCTTTTATTTATCAAAATATAAATGTAAACATGACTAAAAATTAGTTATTGATTTCTAACCAAAAAGTATCCAAAAATTTACTTTTACTAATCTAAAAAATAATTAAATATATATAAAAAATTAATTACTAAATTAATTATACACATAAAATATATGTTAATATATAAAATATATACTAAAAATAAATTAAAATAATATATATATATAAATGTATAAAAATAATTTTAAAAAATAATTTAAAATTTAATGCTCAAGAAGTAAATTTAAAATTATCTCATAAAATATAAATTTATAAGATCAGAATATTAAGCTACTGCTCCTTATTCTGGGTTGGTATTTTAACTATTTGGTTTAATTACTCTGTTGGTCCCTATAATTTCGTAAAATTTTTAATTAGGTCCCTATACTTTTTTTTTAATTGGTCCCTGCACCAAATTTGTTTTTCAATTAAGTCCCTATACTTTCTTTTCATTTTATTTGAGCCCTCGCACAAATTTTTTTTTAGTTGGGTCCCTATACAATTAAGCCAATTACTATTAAGAATGACCTAATTGAAAAAAAAAATTTGGTATAAAGACCCAATTAAAAGGAAAAAAAGTATAGGGATCTAATTGAAAATTTCGCAAAATTATAGGGACTAATAGAGTAATTAAACCTAACTATTTTTATAAAGATGTTGATCCAAAACTAAAAAATTTATTGCAATTTTATATTTTAATCCTATAAATTTATATTTTACGAACTAATCCAAAATTCACCTCTTTAATATTTAGTAAATTCTAAAACTAAACTCTCAAATAAAATAAAATGCTTGCAGCAGTAAAAGAGGAATGAATTTTTTTAATTTTTTATTTAAAAGAATAAAATGTATTTTTTTATTATATATTTTATAAATAAAATTAAAAAATATAAAAAAAATTAAAGATGACATTTTACTTTCTTAAATTAAAAAAAAAAATTAGAGAGGACTATTGTCAAGAAGGGAATGGAATATAGATTATTAAAAAAAAGGGGATTGGAATAGCAAGTGAGAGGTGCGACTGCGAGAAAAACTCGGGGATGATGACAGATACTCATACGCCCACAATTTTCAAAGATAAATGGCGCACCAATCACCTTGACTCAATTATGTTCACCACCTCACTCCTCAGCCACAAACATTTTCCACCTCACCCACACATTTTAACGACACCAGAAAAGAAAAAAAAAATAAGAAAAGAAATGAAACGGAAAAGAAACGAAACAGTCATGTTCCTTTCTCTCTCAACAAACAACAAAACACAACAAAGAAAATAGAACAACTCTTCCTTCCTCCTTGCAACCACACACTCAGTCACCTGCTTAACAACTTCACTCTGCTGCTCCTCCTCCTCTTCTTTTTCTTGTTTCTCCAAATTCAGTTGACCTAATTTCCACAATCTCATTCTTCAAAAAATGGCCTCAGCAAGCAGAGCAACAAACAGAGTTCCCCACCACCAACACCAACACCAACAGCAACAACAACACCCCACAGCATCTTCATCAAAACGCACTGTCGTACACAACACGAACGACGCGTCAATAAGCAAGGCCATAGCGCAGTACACAGAAGACGCCCGCCTCCACGCCGTTTTCGAGCAGTCCGGCGAGTCCGGCAAGTCTTTCGACTACTCCCACTCCGTCCGCCACACCTCCGAGTCCGTACCGGAGCACCAGATCACAGCTTACCTACTGAAGATCCAGCGTGGCGGCCTCATCCAGCCTTTCGGCTGTATGATTGCCGTCGACGAGCCGTCCTTCCGCATCCTCGGATACTCCGAGAACGCTCGGGACATGCTCGGCATATCACCGCAGTCAGTCCCAACTCTCGAGCGTCTCCCCGGATCCCACGAGGAGGCGCTCACAATTGGTACTGACGTGCGCAGTCTTTTCACCCCCTCCAGCAGCACCTTGCTAGAGAGGGCGTTTGGGGCGCGCGAGATCACGCTCCTCAACCCAATTTGGATCCATTCCCGGAATTCCGGCAAGCCTTTTTATGGAATCTTGCACCGAATCGATGTTGGAATCGTCATCGATTTGGAGCCTGCTAGGACTGAGGACCCTGCACTGTCAATTGCAGGGGCTGTTCAGTCCCAGAAGCTAGCTGTTCGAGCTATTTCGCAGCTTCAGTCGCTTCCCGGAGGCGATGTGAAGCTTCTTTGTGACACTGTTGTGGAGAGTGTGAGAGAATTGACCGGTTATGATAGGGTGATGGTGTACAAATTTCATGAGGATGAGCATGGTGAGGTTGTTGCTGAGAGTAAGAGGCCTGATTTGGAGCCTTATATTGGTTTGCATTACCCTGCTACTGATATACCTCAGGCTTCGAGGTTCTTGTTCAAGCAGAATAGAGTTAGGATGATTGTAGATTGCAATGCTTCGCCATTGAGGGTGGTGCAGGATGAGGCCCTTGTGCAGCCCTTGTGTTTGGTTGGCTCCACCCTGCGTGCACCACACGGTTGCCACGCTCAGTATATGGCGAATATGGGGTCGATTGCTTCGCTGGTTATGGCGGTTATCATCAATGCTAATGATGAGGAAGCTGTTGGCGGCCGCAGCTCAATGAGGCTGTGGGGATTGGTTGTTTGCCACCACACTTCGGCCAGGTGTATACCTTTTCCCTTGAGGTATGCTTGTGAATTCTTGATGCAGGCCTTTGGGCTGCAGCTGAATATGGAGCTTCAATTGGCTTCTCAGTCATTAGAGAAGCGAGTTTTGAGGACGCAAACTCTGTTGTGTGACATGCTTCTTAGGGACTCGCCCACTGGCATTGTTACTCAGAGTCCTAGTATTATGGATTTGGTGCGGTGTGATGGAGCAGCTTTGTACTACAAAGGAAACTACTATCCATTGGGTGTAACACCTACTGAATCTCAAATAAGGGATATTATAGAGTGGTTGTTGGCATACCATGGAGATTCGACGGGTTTGAGTACTGATAGTCTGGGTGATGCTGGGTATCCTGGTGCTGCCTCGCTTGGGGATGCTGTTTGTGGGATGGCTGTTGCATATATCACTGAAGGGGATTTTCTTTTCTGGTTTAGGTCTCACACAGCAAAAGAGATCAAATGGGGTGGTGCAAAGCATCATCCTGAGGATAAGGATGATGGGCAGAGAATGCATCCTCGTTCTTCATTTAAGGCATTTTTGGAAGTGGTGAAAAGCCGGAGTTTGCCATGGGATAATGCAGAAATGGATGCGATTCACTCTTTGCAGCTTATTCTGCGAGACTCATTTAGAGATGCCGAGCATAGCAACTCAAAGGCTGTTATGCATTCGCATCTGGCGGATTTTGAGTTGCAAGGGGTAGATGAGCTAAGTTCTGTGGCGAGAGAAATGGTCAGATTGATAGAAACTGCCACTGCTCCCATATTCGCTGTTGACGTTGATGGCCGCATAAATGGGTGGAATGCAAAGGTTGCAGAATTGACAGGGCTTCCAGTCGACGAGGCTATGGGGAAGTCACTGGTTCATGATCTTGTGTACAAGGAGTTCGAAGAAACTGTAGACAAGCTTCTCTCTCGCGCTCTAAGAGGTATTCTTTCTAATTGAGATTATTAAGCGGGAGAATTCTGATTAAACCATTAGGATGGACAACTATCAATCTTACCATTTTTTCGTTTATGCCAATGTTCTATTTCTAACCATGATGGATAGAAGTTTGTAGAAGAGTACATGATATAATACACTGTAAACTGGAAGGAATTGGTTTCTTGCAAGTTACCATAACTAGTTAATTAGTTATTACAAGGCGATTAATAGTTGTTTCATTTGTAATTCAATGCTGACTGCCAAGTGGGCATAGATTTCAACTGGTTAACAACACAAAACTTATAAAAGTAAAGGAGGAGGGAAAAAGAAAATCATAGTCCAATTGAATATCATTCTCTGTTGGTTAGAAGCTACTAGTCATCTAGGCTTTAGTGAGGGTCTGCTTGGTTTGAGTAGGTGAAAAGTAGAAAGGTGGAAATTTCATACTTGACATAACTTGTATTTAATTAGTACAGGTGAAGAAGATAAGAATGTTGAGATAAAATTGAAGACATTTGGCCCAGAAAATCAAAATGGTGCAGTTTTTGTAGTGGTGAATGCTTGCTCCAGCAAGGATTATACAAATAATATAGTTGGAGTATGCTTTGTTGGTCAGGACGTTACTGGTCAGAAGGTTGTAATGGACAAATTCATCAACATACAAGGTGACTACAAGGCTATTGTACATAGCCCAAATCCATTGATCCCCCCAATTTTTGCATCGGATGATAACACTTGTTGCTTAGAGTGGAATGCAGCCATGGAAAAGCTTACTGGTTGGGGGCGTGCAGATGTAATTGGAAAGATGTTGGTTGGAGAGGTTTTCGGTAGTTGCTGTCAGTTAAAGGGCTCGGATGCTTTAACAAAGTTCATGATTGTGTTGCACAATTCCCTTGGTGGACAAGATACCGACAAGTTCCCTTTTTCATTTCTTGACCGGCATGGAAAATATGTGCAAGCTTTCTTGACAGCAAATAAGAGGGTTAACATGGATGGTCAGATTATTGGAGCTTTTTGCTTTTTGCAAATTGCGAGTCCTGATCTTCAACAGGCTCTGAAAATACAGAAGCAACAAGAGAAGAATTGCTATGCTAGGATGAAAGAGTTAGCCTATATTTGTCAAGAAATAAAGAATCCACTGAGTGGCATACGCTTTACAAACTCTCTTTTGGAGGCTACTGGATTGACCGATGAACAAAAGCAGTTTCTTGAGACTAGTACTGCATGTGAGAAGCAAATGTCAAAAATAATACAGGATGTTGACTTGGCAAGCATTGAAGATGGGTGAGTTTTCTTATCAATGATTTAAAAGTGAATTTTATGAGATATAATGATATCGTTTTAAATTTTGCTTTTATATATCCAACATTGCTCATGTGAAAGATTTCTAAGTTTGAATCTTGGAATTTGACCAATTACGGACTCCCATTTCAAACTTTTCTTGCAATGAAAAGGAATGGCTTAAATTTTTGGATCTAACCATTATTATGCATTTGCCAATCAGGTTATTTGATGATTTGATGTAAAGTTGACTTCACTTATAATGCTAAAAATATAATTTGATGTTGTCATTAAGTTCCATATATAATATTTCTTGTTCATTAAATTACTCTTTTTCAAGGATATGATAATTTGAACTATTAGCTAATGATGATTGGTGGATGCTCATAATGATGGAAATATATAATTAGTAGAGGAATACATAGTTTGTGGACCATAACAAAGATGAAGTTGTGAAAATGATTTAATCTATAGTTTTTCTAACCTTTTTCATATTGTTCATTATTGGAAGTTTAAAAAATGACGGCTGTTTGTGATGATTTTTCTAATTTGCAAGGATTGTGTCAATAAGACTAAGAGAAGGATAATACAAGATCAGAGATAAAAGTTCCCCTGTAGAAAAGCAAAACAAAAAAGATTTAGCTATAAAGTATAGGTTTCTAGTCTCTCAACTTGTCTGAGAGGGGAAACCCTTGCTAGGCATCTAATCTTATCTCATAGAACATGCTTGTCAGAAAATATACGCAATGCCTAGAATATGTGAATTTGGAGAATTGTACAGTTCATGTGAATGCCTAAATTTAATTCAATCTCAATTTGCTTGCAGGTTGACTGTCATGTTTCGCAGGCTTTGGTAGAAAGCTTTAGTAGGCTTAAATGCTTAGTGTCTTTCTATGCTTACCATATCTGTTAGGATGGCATTCATGTCTTTATTTCATTTTGGATTTAGATCAATGGAGCTTGAAAAGGGAGAATTCTTGCTTGGAAACGTCATCAATGCTGTTGTTAGCCAAGTAATGTTATTACTAAGAGAGAGAAATTTACAGTTGATTCGTGATATACCTGAAGAAATCAAGACGTTGGCTGTTTATGGTGATCAGTTGAGGATTCAACAAGTCTTGGCTGATTTCTTATTGAATATGGTGCGCTATGCGCCTTCTCCAGATGGGTGGGTAGAGATTCATGTACATCCAAGAATAAAACAAATCTCCGACGGGCTTACTCTTCTCCGTGCTGAATTTAGGTATTGTGGTTTGATCTTCAAGTCATTTCATTATTCCTTCGAAGAAATAGGGTTAAAAATGAGTTCATTAGATAAACATCATATTGTTCCAATTCTTAGATGTAAAAGGGCTTTACTATTCAACTAATTGCGGTTATTTGCGCTTTGTGAAGGATGGTATGTCCTGGTGAAGGTGTTCCTCCTGAATTGGTTCAAGACATGTTCCATAGCAGTCGTTGGGTGACTCAAGAAGGCTTAGGTCTGAGCATGAGCCGGAAGATTCTAAAGTTAATGAATGGTGAAGTCCAATATATCAGGGAGGCAGAAAGATGCTATTTCTTCGTTCTTCTTGAACTACCTGTAACACGGAGAACTTACTCTAAAATCGTTAACTAGTTATTTTGCAAGTGTAAAATTAGAGCCAAGGCACCACCCTATCATGTTGACTGTTAGATAGTTACCCGTTGTTGTATTCTCAAATTGTGCTCACCTAACAAGGCATGTTTGAGGGACCCAGGTTTTCAACAAGCTAATTTGGCCAGTTATCCCGGTTTGTATGTAATTCTACCAAGTTGGATTGTTGTTTTCACCCTGACAAAACTTGTTTGGTATGGCAACAGAGTGTAGTTAAATGTAACATTAAATCTTACTGATAAAGTAATGGCAGATTAGATGAAATGCTGTGTTTGCCATTTTCTGCATATCTTCATTGCCAAGTGAGTGTCCGGTGGAAATTTTTCGAGCAAATTAGCAGCTTCAGTGGACTCTGCTCCATGGTTTGGATTGAACTGCATCCATCTCCTGCCAGTTTGGCTTTTTTCTGGAACTAACTGTTTATACTATATTGTGTTTCCTAGTTTGCTAATAAGTGTAAGATATTTGTCTACATCAAGGTTTTGTTTATTCTGAGCATTGTTGCTTTTTCTATTCGTCGCCTATTTTTTTTCACCATTCCCTGTATATGCCTTCCTTCTCTGTAATAAAAAGCTTGGATTTCCTGTATCTTTTGGCACTCCAGGAGCACTGGCCTTTTCTTTAATATAAGATGAACATGCACTTTTTCCATCTCTTAATTTGTGTGTCTTTGCAGATTTGTTTTCTTATGCAGAAGATTAACAGATGAATTAGGTGCACAGATGGTCCAGAAAATCATCAATTAGACTGTTTTATGAGTGGGAGCTTGTGCAATGTTTGTTTTTGAGTTCACCAATTCAAACATCGCAAGTGAGAGAATTTTCACTTTTAGAAAGTTCATCAACGATCCAAAATGTCATCAAGGTTAGTGCTTCTCTTGGTAGAGGTTGAGTTCTTTTTTTCTCCCAAAGATGAAATGTTTTTTTCCTCCACATATCATCTTTATCATTTATTCTTGTTGAGATCAAGGAGGAGGAAGAATCACTATTTTTACTTAAGGATATAAAGAAATTTTGGATGGAACACCACACAAGCACAAACTTACAACACAACACAATTACTTCCTTTGAGGAAGGACTCATTACAAGAGGTCTATAAGATGTAACATCTTAGCAAAATGGAATGTCTTTTAAGACTTGCATGCCATTCTTGCCCCAATGCAAGGTTTAAGCACTAAAGGCTCTTGAAATACAGGTCAGTAACTTTTAGCTCTGTTAGTAACTATCTCAAGACAGAAATATGGAGATGTTGGAGATATAAACATGTTTGGATAAGGAATATAGAAACAGGCAAAATGTCTTTGTCATTGGACAAAATTTGCGAACCCAAAAACCAGAGGTAATTGAATTATGCATGTTTGGCCAACAGGTCAGTAGTAGCATTTGTCTCCCTCAAAGTATGAACCAATCATTTGAGCTAGTATATTATTGTCCTCATATTTGATAAATTGGGTTTATTTACTTTAGATTTAGTCACTATTTCATAGTCTGTAATCATCAATGCAGTTATGAATGTATTGACCAATGATCATGACGATGACCAAGGCTATTTTCTGTTTATAGTAGCTTATTAAAAACTATTTGTGAATGATGCAAAAATTGTCAAAGAAAGAGGGAAAACAAAGAGAATGTATTAAATTAGTACATCTCCAGTGTTTACATCACAAGCAAGAACTTGCTTTGATGATTTCTAGAATTGACACCTGTTTCCAGCTGATACTAGCATTTTGGAAACTGCTATCTGGGTTTAGGGTTTGTTCAAGTTGCTTTTTTTCCATGCCGTGTAGCATTATTGAAAGCTTCTTCAGCAACTTTCTGGTTGTAGTGGAAATAATTATTATTGTGTATTGAGAAAAAGTTGAGACTACAAATTAAAGTTCATGAAGGTATATGCCAAATCTAGCCACAGAAGTTGCATCTGCACCATTGTGTAATGTGCACCACCACCAGTTGCTCCCTCAGAAAAAGTTTCATATTAAAAATTTAAAATATTTGATTCTTTTGCTTGTGATAAACTGACACTGTACCGTGGACAGTGAACACATACACACAATACATGGCCATTACTAGATCACATGGAAGATAATAATGTTGTAGGAGTAAGTAAAAGGGTATTTCTATGATGCATTTATATGCAACAAAAATCACTTATTTTCTATCATCGGCTTGAGTATGGGATCTACATTATATGGTTGAATTGGATAAATTTCTTTGGATAAAAAATACAGATACATGAGACCAATATCAGACAAAAAATGTGTATTTTTGTCATCATTTTTCTTAACTTTAAGATAGAAAATAAATTAAGCAAATTTTGAATCAAAACATACATTATCAATTTTAATATCCATTGATCTTTTTTTAAATAGATTTGTATATTTTAATATATCTCTATTTTTATTTCAGAATAGTTACAAAATGAGGCGATCTCATTTCCATTATCTGCTTGTACCAAGTGCTGCCAGGATCACAAGAGATAAGGATTAGGGCCATTTACCATTCTTTCTTTTGAGGGTCTAAGTGAATTCCACTTTCTGTTTCTCTGATTTTGGCTTGCCATTGCAAGCTTAAAGCAATGTAGCTGTCAGTTTATTTTCCCTATATATATATATATATATAATATAGCCACATTCATGTAACCAATAATAAATAAATAAGGGGAAATATAGCCAATTTCAATCCTGTAAATGGACATGGTCTCTTTACTTCAAGTGTCCAAATTTGAGTGGTTGAGCACACCCACCCTTTGATATTTTTATTTATTCATGTGTCAAGATATTCTCACTAGTTAAATGAATAATTCTTTAAAATAGGGATACATATGCTATTAGAGTTCTATAATGTACCTGTTAAATTGTGTTAACATATGAATGATCTTTGTGATAAGTAGAAGTTGGACATTCTATTGGTGTGGTAATATGTAACCAGAAGATTGTGTACAGTTTGCACTTATATTAGGTTAAAATTAAATTGACAAATACACCCTATATATATTTTTTATTTTTTCTATTATTTTTTGGCGTGGTAAAATTTAAGTTATTTTCTATATTAAATGCATTTTGTTGCTTTATTTAGTGGTAGTATAAAATTATTTTATCCAAAAGTATTAATCTCGGATTTGAACTCTTTTAAGTAATCTTTTGTGATAAGTAGGAATGTAAATTGGTAATGGGGCTTGCTCTGCTCCCACCCCGGTTTGGATAAATGCCTCCCTTTTTTTTTTCCTCCATTTCTGTTGTAAGTTTCTATATATTTGTCTTGTCCCCCTTGTGAAAAGACGGATATTTATTGGTATCCATGAATATTTTAGTTTTTTTAATTTAATAAAAAAACACATTACATGACAGTTATAGAATATATTAATTTTGTTGTAATGTAGATGTCCATCAATTAAATATTAATGACTTATTTCTCTAATCAAAATTATTTGGGTGGTTTAAACTTTTAACAGTGAACAGTGTAAAATTTTTAAAGTTGGACTGAATATTAATGAAATTAGAAAAAAAAATGAGATTTCTATGTCTATAAATAAAAAAACATAATATGAGACAAATGGCAAGAAAACACAGTAAAAGTTTAAATAAATAATATGTCTATGAAAGAATGAATATAATATTAAAAAACTTAAGTATTATTTCAGTTATACAGAGATAATTATATTAAAGAATATTAATACTTGAGTTCTCTATTTATATTTTTTTATTTTATATTTATTTTTTTATTTTACAACATATAACACGACGCTCTGATCAAAATTTAGAACGCAGGTAATAAATTACATTAGGTCAAAACTCATTTTGAATTTGATGCTCTTAATATATCTAGAGACAACTACTTATTATGGATATTAGATGGCGAAATCCATCTTGATTCAATGGATTTTGAAAATACTATTAAGGCTGATAATAAAATATTTCAGAAAGATAAAGCTAAAGTCATGATCTTTCTTTGCCATTATTTTGACGAAGGACTGAAAAATGAGTATCTTACATTAAAAGATCCTGCAGTTTTTTTTGAAGAACCTTGAAGAAAAGATAATCATCAAAAGACAGTGATACTTTCTCAAGGTCGATATGAATGGACACGTGTCTACAAGATTTTAAATCAACAAATGAATACAATTCAGTAATGTTCCGAATTACCTCGCGAATAAAATTATGTGGGAAAAAGGTAACTGATAATGACATGTTAGAGAAAATTTTTTCGATCTTCTATGCCTCGAATGTGCTCCTGCAGGCTGCAGCAGCAGTATTGAGAAAAATAATTTAAAAAAATGCTGATTTAATTTCTTGCCTTCTTGTTGTTGAACGAAACAATAAATTACTTTTAAGAAATCATGAAGCACATCCAGCTAGTACCGCCCAATTTCCTAAAGTAAATGCGCCAAATTATAACCCCAGAAAAGGTAAATAGCAAGGTTTTGATAAGAAGAATAATTATGGAAGAAAAAATTATTTTCACAAGAAATGATTTTACCAGAAGTGGGATAAAGAAAAATAATGGGCAAAATAAATCAACAGAGGATAAATGTTTCCATTGCGGTGGAAAGGACCATTATTCGCGTACCTGTCGTATCTCAAGACACTTAATTGATCTTTATCAAGTATCCTTGAAGAAATATGACAAAGAAAATGAGATAAATTTTGTTTCAAAGGAAGTTGAAAATTACACCACTCATTATGAAGTATCTGATTTCTTTGAGGATCCTAAAAAAATTGTTGACCATTTAATCAACAATGAAAAAATTTAATATTTGGGTTCGATAAGTACTTATATCAATAAATAATATAAAAAATTTCTTATTAAATGTTATTTCCTATGCATTTGAATTGTAAGTATGATGTATATAAATAATGTTTAATAAAATATTAATGTTTATGTTTAAGAATTTTAAAACCATTAATTGTGTCAAGTTTTATAATAATAATAATAATAATAATAATAATAATAATAATAATAAAATTTTTAATATATGATACTTATCTTATGTACAGTGTTACTTAGACAAACAGTTCTATTTATGAATACAATTTTACTGTACATATACCTTTACTTATTTTATGATATGATCTTATTATTATTTGTGTTTAAAGAAAATGATAAGGACATATAATGAAGATATTTGTCTTGCGGATAGTACAAGTTCGCATACCTTTCTCAAAAATAATATATATTTTACTCATCTTGTCCAAAAAAAAAAAAAGAATGTGTAAGTACCATTATTGGCTCAGACAATGTGATAGAAGACTCCGAAAGAGTTATAATGTTGTTTTCTCGAGGAACAAAATTAATAATAAATAATGCACTATTCGCCGAAATGGATAACATATTGAAACAATGAATGAGGAAAATGATGCGCACTTATATATTACAACTCATGATTCAAATAAAAAGGTTATATTAGAAAAGTTACTCTCACTTTCTTCTGGGTTATATTATACTAAAAGAGAAAGTATGGGGAGCCAATGGAATATTTGTACAATGCGTACAATGGAGGTTTAGGGAGTATTAGAGATATAACCATTAGTGTTACCTTTTTCCATCAGCGTAAGCTTCTGGGATGAGTGGTATCATGACATGGTATTAGAGTTCTAGATCTGAAAGGTCAAGAGTTCGATCGTTGATTGGCTCCCTAGCAAGACTCCTACTAAAATCAGTGCAATTGAACACATGTCAATTTATATGTGGATCAATTTATCCACAATGTGGATCCTTTAGAGTTTAGATGATCCTTTAGAGTTTAGATACTTTATGGTCCTAATAGACGCATTCTCGATATGGTCATGATGCGGGTAGAAATCAGTCAATTAATAAATTAATATAAGAAGTACGTTGCGAGTATAGTTCTTAACCAACAAAAATCCACTTATCAATTTAAAAAGGTTGTCACAAAAATCAGAATAAAAATACTGGGAGTATGAATCCAGGTCGTCTCCCAACGAGTTGACAAAAGGGGCCTATCTTATTAAATCAGGAGTTTTTCGAGAAATTTCGAGGATTGAATGACAGAAAATAAATAATTGGAAATCAGCCAATTAAGAAATTAATATAAGAAGTACGTTGCGAGTATAGTTCTTAACCAGCAAAAATTCACTTATCAATTTAAAAAGGTTGTCACAAAAATCAGAATAAAAATACTGGGAGTATGAATCCAGGTCGTCTCCCAACGAGTTGACAAAAGGGGCCTATCTTATTAATCAGGAGTTTTTCGAGAAATTTCGAGGATTGAATGGCAGAAAATAAATAATTGTAAATTAGCACAATGAAAATTTAAAAGAGATTTATATATTCAAAATAAAAATCCTTGACTGGGGGAATGATTAATTGGAAGTTCTATCCTTGTTGGAATTCTCTCAAGAGTAGTATAAAGAGGTTGTTGTTTTCACTTAGTTAACCCTTACTAAATAAAGGAAAGTCAAGTGATTGAGTTAACTCTTATTCGCAAATCCTAATCCTCTCCCGTGGAAAGAACTAGCGTTAGTAAATAGAGAATTAGCCAACAACTTCCAATTTAACTAATCACTTGAGCATTCCAACTCTAGGGTCTCCATTTAATCAATCACCAAGTCAAGTTGGGAGTCTACTCCATTGACATGAAAACTACTTGTACAGAATTGAAAAGGGAATAAAAGGAAGACATGATAAACAATAATTAAGAATTAATTAAAAGTAAAAGTAATCCTTTGCATTAATAAATTCTAAAAACAATCCAATTGTAACTCTGAACAAAGATTAAGGATATGGAAGAGTAAGGGAATAAGAAAACAAACTAGAATAATAACTTCAACGGAGGTAATGACTCTTCTCAATATCCAAAACAAAAGCATAAAACTAAAAATATGTGAATGTAAAAGAAAACCTAGAGGAAAAGTAATTTCTCTCTCAAATTCAAAACTAAAACTAAAACTACGCTAATGAGAATCCGTCCTGAGTCTCTGCTCGATCCCTGGCTCTAGTCTGTGTTTCTGGGCCGGAAACTGGGTCCAAACTCGGCCCAAAATTGTCCCCAGCATTTTCTGTGATTTCTGCAGATCGCGCATGTCACGCGTACACGTCAGTCACGTGTACGCGTCGTTGGTCATCTTCGTGTGTCACGCGTACACGTCAACCACGCGCATGCGTCGTCTTGCAAAACTCCAATCCACGCGTACGTGTCAGGTACGCGCTGTAACACCCTACCACACAAAGCTTTACGCTTAAGTCGTAAAACAAAGGTGATGTGGTATTACGACCTCTAAAATAAAATAAGTACATATAATAGCAGAAGAGTTATAATATGCTAGGAGCCTTGAAGGATAGGGAAAATAAAAATCGCGAGATAAAAGCGCAACGCTCAAGGAACGAGTTAACTTGCATGCTAAGAAAACTGTAATTGTCAAACATAAGATAACAGAAGTAGGAATAGAGTGCCAAAGATACAAAATATCAAGCTCCTAACTCAGCCTGCGAAGTCAAGACTGGTCGGAGAATATTTACACATATATATACATACATATCCAAAACCCAAAAGTACATATACACAATCCTGCCTCTCCATAAACCTCTAAGAGGATCAAAAAGAATAAGTCATGCGGAGAGAAAACTAAGTACATATATATACATCATAGCATAACAAAATATCCCAGTAACCACTCCGCTTCAAGAGTCCAGACGCCTAACGAGATGCCTCTCGACCTGCATCTGAAAATTAACAACATAGTATGGAATGAGAACCAGAGGTTCTCAGTATGGTAAAGGTGCCACACACATAATATATAAGGTCCTGGGAATGCCAGAGGCAATCCTAGAACGCCGACACTCAGATTGTAGAGCTTAAAGTATTAAACAGAAGCCATAAAAGGTGGTTTCCTAGAAATATTTAATCCTAACTTAACTTAACCTTAAATCTAAGTCCTATACTGCCATTCCTCCATACCTCCAATTCCATCATGCATTTTCACAGACAAATAAACAGATAAAGGCAAACACAAGAAAGTTACAACTACTGCAGGTAACAAATACACATTTAGCATGGCAAATACAGATAGGCACACCCAATTAGAGCACAAGCAAGTAATTCAAGTAATATGCATATGATGCATGCCTGTCCTATGGCTGATGAGGCTCATCTGTCGGTTATCCAGCCAACCCGACAAGTCTGAATTGTCCTTAGACTGTCCCCCGACGTGCATCCCCAAGAGTCTATGCATAGATTTTTCTCAAATAATCAATATTGCTCAATGGGGGTAACATTCCCGGGAATTTATATAGTGCCCGGTCACACTTACGTCGTAGGGTCAACAGAGTATCGAGTTTTCAACCTGGTACACGTGGTGGCAAGCCACGGCACTCAATCCAGGGAACCTCGTATCTCAGATTATTCAAATTCATAAGCCATATAAATAATTCAATTATAATTCATCAACATCCACATCATTCCCAATTGCATCTCATTCATCATCATACATTAAACATATTCAATCCTTATCCTTCATTATATCACCTCCCATTCCATCCATCAATAGTTTCAATTCAAAACATAATTCATTCTTTTCTAAGAATCAAACTTCAAACTTAAAACATACTCACTATCTTAATAACTCAAAATCAAACCATATAACCTTTAAATCTAAATCTCTTTTAAATAATCATCTAAATAAAATCTCTAATTTTTTATAAAATTTCGGCAGCATCTCCTCTAAAACTCGGACTTTGCCACCCTTTTCGGGTCCAAACCTGCTTTCTTTTCAATTCAACATACCCTTCCTCATCATCATAACAATCACCACAATAAATCTACTTCAAATCAACAATTAAACTCATACAATATTCAAATCCAACAACCAAAATTCAACTAAGGATCATAGTTCACAAATCCTAGGCTTTTAACACAAAATACCTCATTATCACAACAACCTCCATAATAGTTATACCTCAAATCAATAATTCACCAAATCATTAGTTAATCAACAATAACATTCAACCATAATTCTCTCCAAATTAACATAACAACACTCACCATCCAAAATTAAAAACTAATTATCCAATAAACTTCAACCAAATATATTCATCGATAAATTACTAAACATTAAACATACACCTGCATTCCAACTTATCCAATGGTCATCTAGCCTAAGTTTTCACAGAACATTATATATTAAATGCAAGAAACCTAAACCATGCCTTAGCCGATTTCCACGTAACGACCAAAGCTATTTATTCAAAACCAAAACAGCCCCTCAAAACTCAACTAATCCGCTTCCTCCAAGTTCCAGTATTCACAATTTCAAGCTCCAATTATTTATTTTCAACCTAATACACATTCATAATACATATATACCCAATTTAATACTCAAAGCTCAAATTTAATGAAATTAAAATAGAATTATCATATCCTCACCTTACCCAAGCTTCACATAAGCAAGAGTGAACGTTTCTCTCAAGCTAATTGGATCCTAAAACATCAGAAATCAAAGAAATTCAATATTCCCACTTAAAATTCGAAAATTGGGGGAAGATGAAGCTGAGAGTGAAATAGCAAGTTACCTATGAAATTGTTCCGGTAGAAATGTAGAGCTCGACGCGGTGAACGCGTGGCCGCAAACGGTGCGGCGATCGGAGCTCGAACGGAGGAGTTACGGGAAATTGAATTTCACGTAAACGAATTTCTCTTCTTCTCTTCCCTGGGAGGCTTGCTGCGTCGCTGAGGGAAATGAAGAGAAAATGAGCCCGTGGCTCTTTTTAATGGGCTGGTCCGGTTGAACCGACAGCCCGGTTCGGGTCCGGTTCAACCGGTTCGGTCCTTTCGGTCCATTCTTGGACCGTTTTCTTCAAAATTAGTGTCAAAATTCTCGTTTCGATGAGCTCTACCCTATTTTGATATAATATTCGCATTTCTAATCCTCCTTATTAAAAAATAATTTATTAACTAATTATCTACTAATTTAACCGGGGTTTACATTCTACCCACCTAATAAAGAATTTTGCCCTCAAAATTCAAATATAGTTACCTGAAAAGAGATGTGGATAGTCCTTTCGCATATCTGATTCGTGTTCCCAGGTATGTTCCTCGATACCAGCTCGTCTCCAAGCTACTTTTACCAATGATACTTCCCTTCCTCGTAATCGTTTAACACTGGTGTCATCAATCCTCACCGGAATTACTGGGAGTGTTAGATCTTCTCTCACTTGGATTGGTTCTGGTTCTAGAACATGACTTGCGTCAGGATTATACTTCCGAAGCTGTGACACATGGAACACATCGTGCAAATTCGAAAGGTATGGCGGTAAGGCAATTCTATAAGCCACTGGTCCAATTCTTTTCAGAATCTCAAACGGTCCAATATAATGGGGATTCAGTTTCTTGGTCTTAATAGCTCTTCCCACTCCAGTGGTTGGTGTAACTTTCAAAAAGACATGTTCTCCTTCTTCGAACTCCAAAGGCTTTCGCCTCTGGTCAGCATAGCTCTTTTGGCGGCTTTGGGCTATAAGCATTCGACTACGAATCTTCTTTATCTGCTCAGTCGTTTCAGCTTTCATCTCAGGCCCTAATAAACTCTTTTCTCCAGTTTCATACCAACACAACGGAGACTGACATTTCCTGCCATACAGAGCCTCATATGGAGCCATTCCGATGCTCGCATGATAGCTATTATTATAAGCAAACTCTACTAATGGCATATACCGGTCCCAGCTTACCGGCTGGTCCAAAACACAAGCCCTTAGCATATCCTCCAAGGTCTGAATAGTTCTTTCTGACTGACCATCTGTCTGAGGGTGATACGCAGTACTCAAGCTTAACTGAGTCCCAAATGCACGCTGAAAAGCTCCCCAGAACCTTGATGTAAAATGGGGATCTCTATCAGATATAATAGTAGAGGGCACACCATGTAACCTGACAATCTCTTTGATATACATTCGAGCCAATTCCTCCATTGTGCAACTTATTCGGATAGGAAGAAAGTGAGCTGATTTTGTTAGTCGATCTACAACCACCCAAATAGCGTCATAACCTGATCGGGTTCTAGGCAAACCTATCACAAAATCCATTGCGATACTCTCCCATTTCCATTGTGGAATCTCCAAAGGCTGAAGGGTCCCTGATGGTCTCTGATGCTCAATCTTAACCTTCTGACACGTTAAACATTTAGATACATGCAATGCCACATCATTCTTCATACCTGGCCACCAGAACATCGCTTTCAGATCCTGATACATTTTAGTGCTCCCTGGGTGAATTGAAAACCCGCTCTTGTGAGCTTCCTTCAAGATACTTTGTCGTAGGTCTCCAACATCAGGCACAATAATCCGGTTCTTGAACCTCCATAAACCATCCTGACCTTTTGACATTCTCCACTGTTTTCCCTGTTCAACTGCTGGTAATACCTTACGTAACGCTTCACTATCTTGATGAGCCTTCAGAAGTTCTGATTTAAAATCACTTGAAATCTGTAACTGACTCAAACACAAAATTCCAAATTCTTCTCTAACTCCCAAATTCAAACCTTGAAATGCCTTTAGTAACTCTTCCTCCCGTAGCATCATCCAAGCTGCATATAAAGACTTCCGACTCAAAGCGTCCGCCACAACGTTCGCTTTTCCTGGATGATAATTCAATTCAAAATCATAATCTTTCAGAAGCTCCATCCACCTCCTCTGACGCATATTCAACTCTTTCTGCTAAAAAAGATACTTCAAACTCTTATGGTCTGAGAAAACATGAAACTTAACGCCATAGAGGTAGTGCCTCCAAATCTTTAAAGCAAACACAACAGCAGCAAGTTCTAAATCATGTGTCGGGTAGTTCATCTCATGCGGCCTTAACTGCCGTGAGGCGTATGCTACAACATTCTGGTGATGCATCAGAACACACCCTAGCCCTTTCAGAGATGCATCACAATACACTTCAAATGGTTCACTTGGTTCAGGTAATACCAATACAGGTGCAGTAGTCAACCTGTGCTTCAATGCCTGGAAACTCTCTTCACATTCCGGAGTCCAGATAAAAGGTGTATCCTTCCTAGTCAACTTAGTTAAAGGTAAGGCGAGCTGTGAAAATCCCTTAATGAATCTGCGATAATACCCTGCCAAACCTAAGAAACTCCTGATCTCTGTCACTGAAGTTGGTCGCTCCCAATTCATCATTGCTTCCACCTTAGCAGGATCCACAGCTACCCCCTGCTTACTCACCACGTGGCCAAGAAACTTCACTTCACTCTTCCAGAACTCACATTTAGATAGCTTAGCATATAACTTCCTGTCTCTCAGAATTTGCAGCACAGTTCGCAAATGATCAGCATGTTCCTCTTCAGTCTTAGAATAAACAAGAATGTCATCAATGAAGACAATAACAAACTTGTTCAGATACGGTCGAAAAATCCTATTCATATAATCCATAAATACTGCCGGGGCATTAGTTAACCCGAAAGACATCACTGTATACTCATAATGACCATAACGGGTTCTAAAAGCAGTTTTCGGAATATCCTCGTCTCTAACCCTTATCTGATGATATCCGGATCGCAGGTCAATCTTAGAAAACACACTGGCACCCTGTAGCTGATCCATTAGATCATCGATTCTAGGCAACGGATATTTATTCTTCACAGTGATCTTATTCAATTGCCGATAATCGACACACAGCCGCATACTCCCATCCTTCTTCTTTACCAGTAACACTGGCGCTCCCCACGGAGAAACACTTGGTCGGATAAAATGCTTACCCAACAGATCTTCTAGCTGAGCTTTCAGTTCAGCCATTTCTAAAGGCGACATCCTATAAGGAGTAATTGAAATTGGACCGGATCCAGGTACCAACTCAATTGCAAATTCAACCTCTCGGTTAGGTGGGAATTCATTAATATCATCCGGAAACACATTTGGAAATTCACATACAACCGGAATTTGCTCTAAACTCTGATCATCACCTGATACTCCCGCAGTTAATAACATAATACCCTGACATTCGGTTCCAGAACAGTTTACTATCATAGAGTTCAAATAGTAACTATTCACCACAACCGGTGCTTCTGACCCTTCTGGCATAAACTGTACTGACTTCTCAGAACAATCAAGCAAAACATGATTCTTGGATAACCAATCCAATCCCAAAATGAGATCAAGACCAGTCATAGGCAAACAAATCAAATCATGCACAAATTCACGCTGTTGTACTCGAAAGGGAACTTGTGGACATTCTATCCTAGTCACCATAGCTTCATGAGTAGCATTATATTCTTTCAAATCATAACCTAAGACCACCATTCTCAATCTTAATTCATGGGCCTTTTCAAATGCAATAAATGAATGACTTGCTCCTGAATCAAATAAAGCATTTAAGATTTTACCAGCCATTTCACAATTACCTCTAATAAGTGTCTCAGATCCCTCAGCACCAATGGTAGAAGTAGTGTATACTCTCCCCGGCTGTTGCACCCTACCAGTCTCATACTTCTTCTTCTCAGGGCAATTACTGGCTATATGCCCGGGCTGTCCACAGGAATAGCACACTCTAAGTCCTAATCTACACGGAACTCCAGGATGATATTTTCCACACTTCTGACAATTCAGATCCTGCTGTGGCTGCTTCCCAAACCTTTTTCCTTGATTAGCAGTAATATTCGGCCTTCTGTAATTACCTTGACCCTGAGTCTGCTGCGAAACAAAACCTTCACGTTTGAAATTCCTACCTCTCGGAGCAAAGTTCCTCCCTGAAGGCCTCTGAAAAGGCATCCTCAAACTCCCTTTCTCTGCTGCCGCCTTCCTCACACAATCCTCAGCCACCCTACTCTTATTCACTAATTCAGAAAATACCCTGATCTCCATTGGGGCAACGAAGCTCAGAATATCGCTCCGAAGACCTCCCTCATATTTAATACACTTCCATTCAGCAAAATCTTCAGGCGCACCTTGACAGATACGAGAAAAGCGACATAACTCCTCAAATTTGCTGGTATACTCAGCAACAGTCATTTGTCCCTGCTTTAACTGCATTAATTCAAGTTCCTTGGCATTTCTAGCTGAATTAGGAAAGTATTTCTTATAGAACTCTGTCCGGAAAACCTCCCAAGGAATCGCAGCACCATCAGGCTGCAGGATACGTCGTGTTCCCTGCCACCAATACTGAGCTTCACCTTGCAACTGATAAGTCCCAAATTCAACCCATTGCTCTTCAGGAACCTGTTGTGCCTGTAACGCCCTTTCCATAGCCTGAATCCAATTATCTGCATCAGTGGGATTTGAGGTTCCCCTAAAAGTCGGAGGGCGAACTTTCAGAAATGTAGCAAGTGTCATAGGACCGTCCTCATCATTATTGTTCCCATGATTACCCTGATTTATCTGATTACCCAGTGCCTCAGCTGTTGCCTGCATAGCTGCAGCCATATTTCCCAAGGCAGCCATAAAGTCTACTGGATCAGTCCCTGTGGGTACAGGAGTAACGGTGCCTGTCCTACCTCTACCTCGCCCGCGACCGCGTCCGCGAGTCGACATCTGGTCCCTATACACACCAAACAAGTGATATTAAGTTGATCAGTCTCAATATCGCAGGTCTAATGCTTTAAGTTCCAAATGCATGCTCACAAACGTTTATGCCATATATATCAATCAGATATCCTAATAGCACATAAACACATATACAGAGAATGCACAGAAGCACAATCAGTCCGTCTTTCAGGCTCTATAGGAACGAACTGCTCTGATACCATTAATGTAACACCCTACCACACAAAGCTTTACGCTTAAGTCGTAAAACAAAGGTGATGTGGTATTACGACCTCTAAAATAAAATAAGTACATATAATAGCAGAAGAGTTATAATATGCTAGGAGCCTTGAAGGATAGGGAAAATAAAAATCGCGAGATAAAAGCGCAACGCTCAAGGAACGAGTTAACTTGCATGCTAAGAAAACTGTAATTGTCAAACATAAGATAACAGAAGTAGGAATAGAGTGCCAAAGATACAAAATATCAAGCTCCTAACTCAGCCTGCGAAGTCAAGACTGGCCGGAGAATATTTACACATATATATACATACATATCCAAAACCCAAAAGTACATATACACAATCCTGCCTCTCCATAAACCTCTAAGAGGATCAAAAAGAATAAGTCATGCGGAGAGAAAACTAAGTACATATATATACATCATAGCATAACAAAATATCCCAGTAACCACTCCGCTTCAAGAGTCCAGACGCCTAACGAGATGCCTCTCGACCTGCATCTGAAAATTAACAACATAGTATGGAATGAGAACCAGAGGTTCTCAGTATGGTAAAGGTGCCACACACATAATATATAAGGTCCTGGGAATGCCAGAGGCAATCCTAGAACGCCGACACTCAGATTGTAGAGCTTAAAGTATTAAACAGAAGCCATAAAAGGTGGTTTCCTAGAAATATTTAATCCTAACTTAACTTAACCTTAAATCTAAGTCCTATACTGCCATTCCTCCATACCTCCAATTCCATCATGCATTTTCACAGACAAATAAACAGATAAAGGCAAACACAAGAAAGTTACAACTACTGCAGGTAACAAATACACATTTAGCATGGCAAATACAGATAGGCACACCCAATTAGAGCACAAGCAAGTAATTCAAGTAATATGCATATGATGCATGCCTGTCCTATGGCTGATGAGGCTCATCTGTCGGTTATCCAGCCAACCCGACAAGTCTGAATTGTCCTTAGACTGTCCCCCGACGTGCATCCCCAAGAGTCTATGCATAGATTTTTCTCAAATAATCAATATTGCTCAATGGGGGTAACATTCCCGGGAATTTATATAGTGCCCGGTCACACTTACGTCGTAGGGTCAACAGAGTATCGAGTTTTCAACCTGGTACACGTGGTGGCAAGCCACGGCACTCAATCCAGGGAACCTCGTATCTCAGATTATTCAAATTCATAAGCCATATAAATAATTCAATTATAATTCATCAACATCCACATCATTCCCAATTGCATCTCATTCATCATCATACATTAAACATATTCAATCCTTATCCTTCATTATATCACCTCCCATTCCATCCATCAATAGTTTCAATTCAAAACATAATTCATTCTTTTCTAAGAATCAAACTTCAAACTTAAAACATACTCACTATCTTAATAACTCAAAATCAAACCATATAACCTTTAAATCTAAATCTCTTTTAAATAATCATCTAAATAAAATCTCTAATTTTTTATAAAATTTCGGCAGCATCTCCTCTAAAACTCGGACTTTGCCACCCTTTTCGGGTCCAAACCTGCTTTCTTTTCAATTCAACATACCCTTCCTCATCATCATAACAATCACCACAATAAATCTACTTCAAATCAACAATTAAACTCATACAATATTCAAATCCAACAACCAAAATTCAACTAAGGATCATAGTTCACAAATCCTAGGCTTTTAACACAAAATACCTCATTATCACAACAACCTCCATAATAGTTATACCTCAAATCAATAATTCACCAAATCATTAGTTAATCAACAATAACATTCAACCATAATTCTCTCCAAATTAACATAACAACACTCACCATCCAAAATTAAAAACTAATTATCCAATAAACTTCAACCAAATATATTCATCGATAAATTACTAAACATTAAACATACACCTGCATTCCAACTTATCCAATGGTCATCTAGCCTAAGTTTTCACAGAACATTATATATTAAATGCAAGAAACCTAAACCATGCCTTAGCCGATTTCCACGTAACGACCAAAGCTATTTATTCAAAACCAAAACAGCCCCTCAAAACTCAACTAATCCGCTTCCTCCAAGTTCCAGTATTCACAATTTCAAGCTCCAATTATTTATTTTCAACCTAATACACATTCATAATACATATATACCCAATTTAATACTCAAAGCTCAAATTTAATGAAATTAAAATAGAATTATCATATCCTCACCTTACCCAAGCTTCACATAAGCAAGAGTGAACGTTTCTCTCAAGCTAATTGGATCCTAAAACATCAGAAATCAAAGAAATTCAATATTCCCACTTAAAATTCGAAAATTGGGGGAAGATGAAGCTGAGAGTGAAATAGCAAGTTACCTATGAAATTGTTCCGGTAGAAATGTAGAGCTCGACGCGGTGAACGCGTGGCCGCAAACGGTGCGGCGATCGGAGCTCGAACGGAGGAGTTACGGGAAATTGAATTTCACGTAAACGAATTTCTCTTCTTCTCTTCCCTGGGAGGCTTGCTGCGTCGCTGAGGGAAATGAAGAGAAAATGAGCCCGTGGCTCTTTTTAATGGGCTGGTCCGGTTGAACCGACAGCCCGGTTCGGGTCCGGTTCAACCGGTTCGGTCCTTTCGGTCCATTCTTGGACCGTTTTCTTCAAAATTAGTGTCAAAATTCTCGTTTCGATGAGCTCTACCCTATTTTGATATAATATTCGCATTTCTAATCCTCCTTATTAAAAAATAATTTATTAACTAATTATCTACTAATTTAACCGGGGTTTACACGCGCACGCGTTGCTGTGAAAATCTCCATATCATGTGCACGCGTGAGCCATGCGTGCGCATCGATACTCGCTGGTTGTCTCCTTTATTTCTTGTGCTCCTTCCATTTCTGCAAGCTTCCTTTTCATCCTCTAAGTCATTCCTGCCCTATAAGGCCTGAAAACACTGAACACACAGATCACGGCATCGAATAGTGTAAAGGAGAATTAAAATACACAAATTAAAGGCTTAGGAAGCAAGTTTTCAACCATAGAACAAAACTAGGAGGGAATTGTAAAATTATGCAATTCGTATGAATAAGTGTACAAAAACTTGATGAAACCACTCAATTGAGCACAAGATAAACCATAAAGTAGTGGTTTATCAGGTCACATGTGTGCTTATTGTCCTTTCGTAACCTGGCGAGATCACTTGCTCAAATTATTCGATTAAAAGTGCACTTTTTAGAAAATCCAATCAAAGCAATTCGTCTTGATAATGCTGGTGAATTCACTTCCTAAACTTTTAATGCTTATTATATGGCTAACAGAATAAGTGTTGAACATCCAGTAGCTCATGTTCACACATAAAATGGACTAGCAGAATTACTTATTAAATACATGCAATTAATTGCTAAACCCTTACTTATGAGAACAAATCTCCCTATTTCTGTTTTGGGGCATACGATTTTATATGTCGCAGCACTTATTCATTTGAGACCAACAAGTTACCATTAATTATCTCCCCTACAATTAGCTTTTGTCTAGCAGCCAAATATTTTTCATTTGAGAATATTTTAGTGTGCGATATATGTTTCAATTGTCCTTCCTTCTCACACCAAAATGGAACCTAAAAAAAATTGAGAATTTATGTGGGATATAATTCTTCCTTTATAGTGAGGTATCTTGAGATACAAATAGGAGATGTATTTAAAATTCGATTTTCAGATTGTTATTTTGATGAATCAATATTTCCAACATTGGGGGAGAGAAAATAAGCCACTTGAGAAAGAACATAAATTGAAATGTATCATCGTTAATGCGTCTAGACCAACAATCAGGACAATGTGAACTAGAAGTTAAAAAGATTATATATTTGCAAAGAATTAGCAAATAAATTTCCTGATGCATTTTCTGATATAAAGAGGATAACGAAATTTTATATACCAGCTGAAAATGTCCAAATTTGAGTTGATGTTTCAGTTGGGCAAATGGCTAATGAAACAAATACATGCTAAAAGCGTGTAGACCAATTGATACCAAAAATAAAAATTCTCAAAAAAGAAGAGAGGTATTTGATATTACTAAGACAAATGGTACTTCTATTAAAAAAGAAAAAGACATAGAAAGGACACCAGCAAGTATCCAAAATTTTGATATAGTTTTGATGCCAGAAGACGTTCAGGTACCTAAAAATTCTGAAAATGATGAGATCTCGATAAATTATGCTTTTAAAGGAGAAAAATAAAACCAAAATAAACAATTGTCAACGAAAGATTCGCATATAATGTGGCGTTACACATCATGCATGAAAGTAAAGATTTTGAACCAAGAACAATCGAAGAATGTCGACAAAGAAATAATTAGCCAAAATGGGAAGAAGTTATGAAGGTTGAGTTAGAGTCACTTGCAAAACGTGAAGTCTTTTGACCTATAATCTGGACACTGGAAGATGTAACACTAGTTAGATACAGATGGATATTTGTGAGAAAATGAAATGAGAAAAATAAAGTTGCATGCTACAAAGCTCGACTTGTAGCACAAGGTTTTTAACAAAGGTCCGATATAGATTATGAAGAAACATATTTCCTTATAATAAATGCAATAACATTACGTTATTTAAACAGTTTAATCACATACCATAAATTACATATGCATCTAATGGATGTGGTGACAACTTATTTATACGGATCATTAGATCGTAATATCTATATGAAAATCTCTAAAGAACTAAAAATATCTAAACCAGCCAATGAATATTCACGGGGATTATATTCAGTCAAATTGCAAAGATCTTTATATAGTCTAAATCAATCTGGACGAATATGATATAATTATCTTACTGATTATTTGTCCAAAAAAGGATTAAAAAATGATGATATATGACCATGTGTTTTCATAAAGAAATTTGCATTTGGATTCATTCTAATTGCTGTGTACGTTGATGATTTAAATATCATTGAAACCCCTTAAGAGATTCCAATAATTATAAAAGCTCTAAAAGAAGAGTTTGAGATGAAAGATCTCAAAAAAACTAAATTTTATCTCGGTCTGCAGATCAAATATACAAACAATGGGATCTTTATTCATCAAACAACTTACACAGAAAAGATCTTGAAGATATTTTATATGGATAAGTCATACCCATTAAGTACTCCAATGATCATAAGGTCTTTAGATGTGAAGAATGATCAATTCCATCTTAAAGAAGAAAATGAAGATATTATTGGCCTCGAAGTACTATATCTCAGTGTCATTGGAGAACTAATATATCTTGTCAATAATACACGACCTGATATATCATTTGTTGTGAATTTACTATCAAGGTATAGTTCCTCTCCACTAGAAGATATTGGAATGGAATTAAACAAATTTTTTGATATCTTCATGGAACAGTTGATATGGGACAGTTTTATCCATATAAATCCAAGTCATAATTAGTTGGCTATGCAGTTGCATGATATTTGTCTGATCCACACAAAAGAAGATCTCAAATAAGATACCTATTCACATATGGTGATACAGTTATATCATAGAGATCTATGAAACAGATGATAGCAGCAACATCCTATAATCATGCTGAAATACTAGCGACACATGAAACAAGTCACGAATATTTTTGGCTTATGAATTTAATCCAATATATTCTATCATCATATGGACTGATTGATCATAAAATAGCTCCAACTATTCTGTTTGAAGATAATACAGCATGCATTGCTCAACTTAAAGGTGGATAAATAAAAGGTGATAAAACAAAGTATATTTTTTCTAAATTCTTTTTCACTCATGACCTTTAAAATCAAGGAACAATTGATATCTAACAGATCAGGTCAAGCAATAATTTGGCAGATTTATTTATAAAGCCACTTCCAAAATCCTCCTTTGAAATATTGGTACATCAGATTAGAATGCACCGATTTTGAAATACTAAATAATGTTGATAAGAGGGGGAGGCTGCACTCTTTTTTTCTTGGTCGAGTTTTTTGTCCCTATTAAGTTTTTCCTTAGAAGGTTTTTAACGAGACAGTTTTTATTATAAAGGATATTGTACTCTTTTTCTTTCACTAAAGTTTTTTTCATTGGGTTTTTTTTAGTAAAGTTTTAATGAGACATATTCCTAATAGACATCCAAGGGAGAGTATTGCAACGTGGATGTCCATCAATTAAACATACATGACTTATTCCTCCAATCAAAACCATTTGGATAGTTTAAGCTTTTAATGATAGATAGTGTAAAATTTTTAAAGTTGGACTGAATATTAATGAAACTAGAAAAAAAAAGAAGTTTTTATGTGTATAAATAGAGCAACATAACATGAGACATAGGGCAAGAAAAATACATTAAAAATCACATACACTTTTACTTACATAAATAATATATGTCTATAAAAAAGTGAATATAATATTAAAAAATTTGTGTATTATCTCAGTTATATAGAGATAATTATATTAGAGAATATTAATATTAGAGTTCTCTACTTACACTTCTCTATTTTATATTTATTTTTTCTTTTTCATTCAAATTCAATATAATTTAATACCATCTAATATAATTCAACTTACATACTAAAAATCTATAATATATTCATATAAGAAAAATAACATAGTTTAAAATAAAAGGTTAAATGTGAGATTTAAGATAAAAATAAAAGTTGAGGGTGAGGTTTATGTTAATATATGTGGAAGTCTAAATTAAAAACAAGAAAGTAGGATTTCTAAATTCTAACAACTAGATTTATGTGTATATATAAATTAAAAATATTTGATAATTTCACACTTTGTAAGAATTTTGTAGATCTTTGTAAGATAGATAAAGGTTGTCAAACTCGCGAGTTTAGGTAAACTCGTGGAGCTGACCTAAACTCGACTTGTAGACTCGATTCGTAGACTCGTATGAGTTTTTCTGTTATAATTTTTTTTGTAAAAAATATATATATCGTGTATAATATATATGTTTACTCAAATATAGGCATTAAAACTCAACAATTTCAACGTAAAAAAACATAATAAATTAACATAATACTACAATTATAACAAGTACTCTAGAACACACATTCAAATCCTTCGGTTATTACATATTTATCCACTAACAGTTGCAAAGTTATCCACTATCAAAGTTGGTAAATTCAGATTTGAGATTTCAGAGTTTCAGACATTCAGATTCAGTAACAAGTAACAATTAACTAACACTAACAAGTAACAACTACAAATTATAAGAAGTAACAATTAAGAATAGACTAAACTAACACTAACAAGTAACAACTACAACATGCAGCAATTCAGTAACTATTTTTTTAAACATACCTGAATCTGAATGGCTGAATGGAGTAGGCTCAGTTGAGGAACTAGGCATTGTTGTGCTGTGCAAGCAGACAAGAACGAACGGCAGCAGAGTACACGACGAACCGGCAAAGGACACGACGAACCGGCAGAGGACGCGACGACCAAAAGAGGATGCGACAAACGACGGTAACGTGGCGACGGCAGAGGCTCCATGAGTCCACAACATTTTATGCATAACAGAGTCAATAGAGAGCAAAATGAGAGAGTGAGAATGAGAGAGAGAGAGAGAGAGAGAGAGAGAGAGAGAGAGAGAGAGAGAGAGAGTGTGTGTGTGTGTGTGTGATGGGCTATTTGGGGAATGGCAAATGGTGAACGGCGGCGAGGGACAGACGAAACGCAAAGAGGGATTGGAGAAGGGAGTGACTGAGTGAGTGCGGCGAGCAAAGTGAGGGATTTAGCTATTTAGGGTTACGTTCATACGATGCTCCCTTTTTTCCTCTTTTTTTGGGGCCAAAATGGCTCCGTTTTTGCGAAAAAGGCCAAACAAAGCAAACTCGCTGACTCGCCTGTAAACTCGCGAGTTTGACCGAGTTTATGCGAGTTTAACCGAATCTACCCAGAAACGAGTTTGTGTCTGAGTTAACTCGATTCCACTACCTAAACTCGTACGAGTTAACTCGAGAGTTTGACAATATTATAGATACCTATATTTCTATTTTTGTTTACTTATAGGGTAGATTTTTATTTCTATAAAAATGTTATAAATTTTTAATTTTTTATTTAGTTCCCTTTTAATCTAACCGTGGTTAGTGGTGGTAGTAATAATTATTGACAATAATAAAAAATTATGTGGTAAATAACGATAAAAATATAAAATTAAATTATCATATTAATTTTTAAATAAAATTAATTTTTATTTTACATGATTTTATACACAGTAATTAATTTATTTAAAAATATTTTTTCCAAATACATTCATAAATAAATTACCAGAAAAAATAAATGAAATAAAATATATACTCAACCTATATGTAACAACCAAATAAAAAAATTGAACCATGCATTTTAAAAAGAGAGAATTAATTCTATGTTCTAACATAGGGATCGATCTTATGAGGGAGGAGACAAGAAAATCATGTTGTAGCAACTTTTCATGTCTTGCACTTCATTATTCTGTCACAAGAATGTCCTAAAACTTCTACTATTTCTTCCACCACTTCACCATATATGAACACCTCTCCTTGGTGGTTGAATCACTCCTCATCTCTTGCTCAAACAATGCACCTTCAACCCAAAATTTTAAGCTCAACTATTAAACCAATCTCCATCAGCCCAACATATTAACAACACAAAAGATATTTAAAAGTAGTTGAGAGTTAGTAGTTAGTAGATGAATATTTATGAAGTTAGTTGGTAATATCCTTATAAATAGTATGACTCTTGTGTCATGTAAAATACAACTTCAATACATATTTATCATTTTCTTTAATACTATTCTCTGCCTTTTTCTTGTTATGGTATCAGAGCCATTACGGCTCTGTTGATACCCAAAATATGGTTAAAACTTCTAATATTAATAATCAGTCAACTCCTCCCTGTTCTCCTTCTTCTTCATCACACACAATGGATATTTCTCAAGATCAATCCAGTTCCTATTATATATATCCTAGCGAAAATCCTACGTCTGTGCTTGTTACTCCTGTTCTAACAGGAAATAACTACCATTCTTGGAGCATATATTTCACCATGGCAGTTATTTCAAAAAATAAACATGATTTTTTTACTGGTACAATACCTTCCCCCCCCCTTTCTGAAGATCCTCTCTTCCCAGCCTGGGAACGTTGCAACAATCTCGTTCTTTCTTGGTGTTTTCATTCACTTTCAACGTCCATCACTTTGAGTGTGATATATCTCAATACTGCTGCTTCTGTTTGGGTTGATCTTAAAGAACGATTTTCACAATCAGATCTCTTACGCATAGCAGAATTACAAGAAGTTTACAGCCTAAAACAAGATAACTTACGGTCACTGACTTCTGTACTTCTCTGAAAACCCTCTGGGAGGAACTTGAAAACTCCAGACCGCTTCCTATCTGCACTTGTTCAGCTAAAATTCATCGAAACCAGGACTTTATCATTAGATTTTTGAAGGGCCTGGATGAACGGTAGACAGTCGTTCGTTCACAGCCACTTCTCATGGACCTTTTGCCTCCTGTAACTAGAGTCTTCGTGATGGTAATTCAACATGAGTGGCAGATCCAAATCGGATCTAGTATCCTGGATGAGCAGCGGATTCTCGCTGCCACATTGGACACCCGACGCGTCTCCTATGGCCGAGGGGGAGGCTCTGGTTCCACCGGTGCCGGACGTGGTGCTCCTTCTTCCAAGCTTTACACGTTCTGTGGAAAAGGAGGTCACACCGTGGATGTTTGCTATGGAAAGCATGGTTATCCCCCTGGTCATCCGCGATTTCCGGGACGGCCGCGTATCTCCAGAGAAAGGGCTCCCTCTTTTGTGCACAGCACTGTCGCCTCCTTCCAGCCCTCTCTGTCCCAGCCGCTGAATGCCCTAATTCAGAGGGGGAAGGATGCGTTGAAGACAACCCAGGAGTAGCCAGTAATGGGCTTGACCCCCTCCTAACACAACACTCTCCTGGCTTTTTTGAAACGGGCTAAGGCCAATGCTTCAGAAAATAAAGATAAGAAGGGCTCCACTTCCTCTCAAAATGGGCTGCTTCCTAGCCCATGTTTGGGTATTCATTTACTTTGTTCTTCCTATACCTTTTTTATGTTAAATAATATTACATCATCCTCTAATTTTTCTAGTACTTGGATAATTGATTCTGGTGCTACAGATCATATAACTTCAAATCTTTCAAATTTTGTTTCTTACACAAAAATTAAACCTATTATTGTTCATATGCCAAATGGTTCACAAGTCATTGCACAATATAAAGGTGTTGTTAAATTTTCATCATCTTTATTTTTTAATGATGTCTTGTATTTGCCAATGTTTCAGTTCAATTTAATTTCTATTTCAAAAATTACCTCTATGCTTCATTGTGATCTTACTTTTTCTCAATATTCATGTCTTCTACAGGAATCGAACACATTGAGGACGATTGGTTTGGGTAAATTAAGAGAAGGATTGTACATCCTTGAAAAAGCCTTTAACACCACCAATAACACCACCATACCATTACATTCAATAAATTCCACACACCATCAACACACAACATCTTTTAAGTTATGGCATTTCCGTTTATGACATTTTTCTGGACAAAGACTCAATTTCTTACATAGGCAATATCCTTTTATTTCATGTCATCAAAATAAAATTTGCGATGTATGTCACTTTTCTAAGCAAAGAAAACTTTCTTTTTCACCAAGTTTGAGTCATGCAAATGCTAATTTTGAATTATTGCACTTTGATATTTGGGGACCGTTTAGAACTACTTCTATTCATTATCATAAATATTTTTTAACCATTGTAGATGATTTTAGCCGATTCACTTGGGTTGTTTTATTAAAGTCTAAAAGTGAGATTTCACAACACATTAAAAATTTTATTGCTTTAGTAGAAACCCAATTTAATTCAAAAGTTAAAATTGTTCATTTTGATAATAGTCCTGAATTTTTACTTACTGAATTTTATTCATCAAAAGGGATCATTCATCAACGAAGTTGTGTTGAAACACCTCAACAAAATGGTAGAGTAGAAAGAAAACATCAACATATTTTAAAGGTTTAATTACTCTGTTGGTCCCTATAGTTTCGCGGAATTTTCAATTAGATCCCTATACTTTTTTCTTTTTAATTGAGTCCTTGCACCAAATTTTTTTTTAATTGGGTACCTACACTTTTTTTTCCTTTTATTTAGGTCCCTATACCAATTCTTTTTTTTTTAGTTGGGTCCCTATAAAATTAAGCCAATTACTACTAAGAAGGACTTAATTGAAAAAAAAAATTTAGTATAGGGACTCAATTAAAAAGAAAAAAAGTATAGGGACCTAATTGAAAATTTTACGAAACTATAGGGACCAACAGAGTAATTAAACCTATTTTAAATGTTGCAAGAGCTCTCATGTTTCAATCCAATTTACCTCTTAATTTTTGGGCTTATGCTATGAATCATGCGGTTTATTTAATAAATTGGGTTCCATCATCCATCTTAAAATTTAAAATCCCTTTTGAAGTTTTATATATTAAATCACCTAATTACAATGATTTAAAGGTTTTTGAATGCTTATATTTTGTTTCTACTCTTATCAACATTCGTTCAAAATTTGATCCGCGGGCATACAAACAATTTTTATTGGCTACCCAAATGGTTTAAAATGATATATTGTCTATTCTTTACATGATAAAAAGATTTTGGTATCCAGAAATGTTCTTTTTCATGAATTAACTTTTCCTTTAGTCACCAAAAGCCCAAAACCTCTTCAGTCTACTACACCTATTCTTGACCCAAATTCTCTCTCCTTACCTATTGGACAACACACACACCAACTCATTCCCATTGATCCCCCTGCCCAATATGCTATTTCCCATCATCTTTACCCTAATACCATTTTCCAAAAAACCCTACTTTAATTCCTTCTTCATCAACGTGTTCAACCCCTTCTCCCTCTCTTCCCGCTTCTTTCCCGTCCTGTCATATTGACCCTCATACCACAACAACCCACTCACATACATCTTCTCCACCCACCCCCAACTCCTTTATACCAACCCCTCCTGATCAAGGATCCCTCCCTTCCTCCAATGATTTGACCGTTTTCTCTCCTTCGCCTCCAACGCCACCTCGCCGAAGCCAACGATCAAACAAGCCGCCCACTTATCTTTCCGATTACTTATGCAACTCTTCTCTTACTCCCCAAACTTCTTCATCCTCAATGTCAAGATATCCAATTTCTTCTATTTTCTCCTTCTCCTCTCTGTCTCTTTCTCACAGATCATATATCTCATCCTTGCATTCTGAGCATGAACTAAAGACATTTCGGGAAGCCAATGGAGTTTCTCATTAGCGTCTAGCCATGCAGGAAGAACTTGCTGCATTAGAATCAAATTGGACCTGGCTCATTGTAGATTGTCCTCAGCAAGTAAAACCAATTGGTTGTCGTTGGGTATACAAAATCAAATGCCGACTAGATGGATCAATCGAGCGTCACAAAGCCCGTTTAATTGCCAAGGGTTTCACCCAGACAGAGGGCGTGGATTTTTGGAAACATTCTCCCTGGTTGTAAAACCTGTGACTATCCAGATCGTTCTCGCTCTAGCTTCCATTCGACGATGGCCTATACAGCAGCTAGACATGAACAATACCTTTTTGCACGGTGATTTGTCTAAAGTTGTATATATGAAACTCCCTCCTGGTCTCTCTGGTCGGTCCAATCAATGCTATCGGCTTTTCAAGTCTCTGTATGGTCTACGGCAATCAAGTCGTATGTGGTATGAGAAGCTTTCTGTTCTACTTATTTCTTGTGGGTATCAACAAACCGTTTTTTATTATAGCTTATTTATTAAAGTTAAAGGCAGTGAAGTTTGTATCTTGTTGATTTATGTGGACGACATTGTACTTACTGGTAATTCAGTTTCTGAAATGGTAGCAATCAAAAAAATTTTGAATGATCATTTTAAAATTAAGGATTTGGGAACTTTGAAGTATTTTATGGGTATTGAAGTTGCTCATTCCAATTCAAGAATTTCCTTATCCCAGTATAAATACTGTTTATACTTGTTATCTGATTGTGGTCTTTTGGGAGCCAAGCCTACTGGGGTTCCAATGGACAGTACTACTAAGCTTTCACAAGATGATAGTTCCTTGCTACAAGATCCTTTTATTTATCGACGGTTGGCTGGCCGACTCATTTATTTAACCACCACTCGGCCAGATATTACTTATGCTACCGAACAGTTGAGTCAGTTCATGGCCACCCAACTCATAATCACTATAAGGCAGCCCTACGTATTCTTCGATATCTCAAGAACAGCCCAGGGAGAGGGCTTTTCTTTTCCAGGAGTTCATCCCTTCATATTTCTAGTTTTAGTGATTCTGATTGGGCCAGGTGTCCAGATATGCGTCGATCTTTGACTGGCTACTGCTTTTTTCTAGGAGAATCCCTTATTTCTTGGAAAACAAAGAAACAGGCTACTGTTGCACGCTCATCAACTGAAGTAGAGTACCGTGCTCTTGCTAATACCACCCGTGAACTCTTATGGATATTGAATTTGCTAGGTTTCCTTCATGTTTCTTGTGATAGACCACCTGTTTTGTTCTACGATAATCAGAGTGCTCTTCATATAGCTGCCAATCTAGTTTTTCAAGAGCGTACCAAGCATTTGGAAGTTGATTGTCATCTGGTGTGTCAAAAGACACAAGCTGGGGTAATGAAGTTGATGTCAGTCCCTTCCTCTGGTTAACTTGCAGATATTTTTATTAAGTCACTTTCAACTAAGCCTTTCTACACCAACTTATCCAAGTTGGGGATTCTTGACGTATACCATCCTCTAGCTTGTGGGGGTATATTAAACCAATTTCCATCAGCCCAACATATTAACAACACAAAAGATATTTAATAAGTAGTTGAGAGTTAGTAGTTAGTAGATGAATATTTATGAAGTTAGTTGGTAATATCCTTATAAATAGCATGACTTTTGTATCATGTAAAATACAACTTCAATACATATCTATCATTTTCTTTAATAGTGTTCTTTGCCTTTTTCTTGTTATCAACCATGCAAACAATAGCTAAGCTTTGTGCTGTCAACCTCTCCCCTATAAATAGGCCTCCAAGTTTAGCTTCAAATACACACAAACCTCCTCTACTATACTCTAGTTTCATTCTATCCATCCCTTAGATCAGAAACTCTCTTAGAAACCTTAGAAAATCACCCCAAAACTAACTTTATATACACTTAGTCATTTCTTTACACTTCAACCTCCTACTTCTCACCACAACAACCACAAATACAACATCTTCTCACCTCATACAATTTCCTAATTACCCATACAACTATTTTCTTGAACACCTACTACCAATCATTTACACCCCACACTTTTACGGCTCCACCATTCATTTTGGGACACACTTCAAGTGACCCAATCATCACCACCTTCACTTTCTTCCCTCTTCTCATCCATTCAACCTTTAGTTACCTAGTTTTTCAACCAAGGGTTGAAGAATCCAAACTTACTCTTAAAAAACTAAGAAATAAGCTGAGGTAGGGTGTCTTCAAGTGGTTTTTATAAGAACAGTGATTTATGGTACATATTTATTTTTACTAGTTTTGATGTCTGGAGTTGTTTAAATTATGTTTGATATTGCATGAATGATATTATTTTATTAATATATATGAGGGTTATTTATAAGTTAAAAGTGGTAAAATGACACGTTAATATATTTTTCATGCAAAGAATTGATCCTTACGTGCTAAATTTTGGGAAGCTAAAACATGCACTACAAGAAACACCATTAAAATCGACGGCTTTGCTGTCGATAATATTAAAAATCGGCGGCATAAGTTGTCGCTTTTTAACTTGTCGATTTTTTAAAATTCTAATAAAATCGACGGCTTGCTAGTCCGTCGATAAGTTTTCAATAAAATCGACACCATTTTCGTCGATAATATGAGTCTAAGATTTTTACATATTCAGTAAAATCGACAAAGTTGCCATCGAAAATATTATATAAAATCAACAACGCCTCTGTTGATATTTGATACATTGAAATCGACAAAGTAGCCGTTGATTTAATTACTAAGATACCGACAAGAGTGCCATCGATTTTAATAGCCATATATTTATTTATTCTTTTCATTTGAAAAATAGTAGACATTTAATGTAAATAAACTTTTAAATATAAAAATAAAAATTTTTTTGAACAAAAGAGCTCAACACATAAATTTATACTAAATATTAGATAACGATCGAGGCAACTAAACTTTTAGGTATAAAAATAAAATTTATACTAAATATTAGACAATAAATTTACAAACTTATCAAAATAATAAATAATCTTCTAACATAAATATTCAAGACAATATAAATAGCTAAACTCAGACTTATATTCTTTTAAATTATAATCCACTAATAATACAAAATATTCAAAACAAATTAAATAATCCTACTCGTACTCGTCTAAATAGTCTTCATCTGAGTCATTAAGATCGTCAGAATTATCCTTCATCTGAGAATCCTGCAGTTGTCCTGGTGACTGCAGGATAAGTGGGAGATATGTGTGATGATTGATCATTTGCTATACACATATATACAGCAACAATGTAACAATGTTGTACAAAGATATGTGACTTCAAATCTTCATCATTTTCCAATTGCCACCTCTAGGATCCAGGATTTCCCTCTCCTCAGCTAAATTTAAACCTCAAATTTGGTGAACTTCCTTATGCTTTATCTCGCCCTCAGCCAAGTTAGGTATTTCTAATGTAGTTTCATGTTCTTTACTAGTTTTTCATTTGATTTTTCACAGCTTAGTAGTCTTCCCAATTGCTATAGGCACAACCCTTCACTTTAATTTTGTCGCCATTCAAATCTTGCATCCTTGCACATGCCACACATCAAATAAAATGTGTCTTGGAATAAGAATCAATATAATACATCAACTAACCCTTCATTATCATCACTATTTCTTTATAACAAATTTTCACAAAATTACTAGGACTCTTTCTAATATTTTCAAATTTGTTTACCCTTTTGTTATAATTTTTAAGAATTACATGTAGTATAAGAGTGACGTTTATTATTAATTCAAACTAGCTAACAGGATTATGTTGTACAACAAAACAAAAGTTTACAAAAGGGGTGTCTGCTTTTACTAATTTGAAATGTCATTAAGTCTGTGTACAGTATATTATTATTAGAGTTTAACTAATATGTATCATTAAGATACATAATTAGTTTACCATTAGTAAAAGAAGATTATCAAACGGAAAACCTGATAGAATGCTAATATAAGAGAATTTTGCCCTCAGATTAAGTCATTAAACAAATAAAAATTTTAGCTATGCCTAGCTCTAACATTTAATCTATATTGTAATTAAGAGAAGCATTTATTCCACTGCCATTAAACTGAGTACACAAAAATGATATCATTATAGTAACTAGGACTTTCTACATTTGTGCTAAAATATGTTAACAATGATTCAACTAAGACACTAATATGACTCCTATATTCAAGAAAAAAATAATCTATACTACAACCATGACATTGAAACTTATTTGATGGTTCTCAAATATATCTGCGAGGTATGTATCATCATCATTCACTTAAACACAAAATCTAGATACTCACTGCATTAATTGGAACTTGCTAGTGTAGTGTAGGCACTAGCTACTTCCAATGGAAATCAACACTCTTAGGCTTATCCCTTCCAATTAAACAGGATCTACCTACTATATATTATACCATGAAAGCTATGTTAGCTTTCGTAAATAAATTCCAATTTCATGTATCATAATAAATAGGGTTGCCTACTTCAATTAAAATGTTCTAGTTATAGTGAAAAACTACTTGGATAGCACCTGCATATTGATGCGCGATAGTAATTGATAAAATGTCCTGTATTGCAATAGCACCTGCATAGTAATGTTAATCAGAGGTACTAAACTATTTTATAATGGAATCAACAAAAATAAATATCTATTGAGTAAAACAGGAACAAGGAAGAACTGTCCACTCTAGAGACAAAACATGTTTAACTTCTAACAGTATTTGCTAATTTCATCAAGCATAACAGAACCAAGTTGACCAAATTTGATGATTACAAGTATTTACAAGCAATTCATAGCCTATTTTCAACAAGAGACTCTAGTTGATATCATCTAATGGCTTTATATTAAGTAAAATTGCAATGAAACTGAGGAAAGAAAGAAGTTTCAACTGATAATAACTAACGATGTAATGTTCGATTTTATATTATCAATATAAGTCAAATGATACACTTAATATTGCTAATATAAGTTAATAACTAATGTAGTACAGCTAGTTGCAGTCTAGTACAAGTCCAGCCAAAAGAGATCATTAACATAATAGGACATTTAGAGCAAAATAGCTCTTACCAGGTTCCATATCTACACATGCAATTTTGTTGATTAACAAAATCTAACAAAAATAACTATAAGAAATAAAGCATAATGAATACTTTGTACCTTGCTTATTGGAATATTTTGAGGTAGGCTATAGATCACAAAAAAGAAGAGCTTTCCTATAGCAAAATGGCATCAACATGGCTTGGTTTAACTTGGTCTTGCATCACCAAAAAGAAAACAAATTATAGAGTTAAGATTCAATCTAAAACAAAAGAAAACAAATTAAAGTCGCTTAATACAAACAGAATCATTGAAAAAAGTAGTGAATAAAAAAAACTTGAGTTTATGCTACAGAACAATTGAAGTGAATCTGAGAAATTAGGGATTGAAGAAATTAGATACTAGGTTCTTCTGTACTTTTTAAATTGCTTCAGGATCCAAATTTGATTAATGATTAGTACCAAATCAATCTTTGAAGACCTATTCTATAACAATGCTGAGCAAATTTTTTATTCAAATAATTGATGAAAAATCAATGAAGAACAAGAGAGAGAGAGAGAGAGAGAGAAACTAATTTTGATTGAGCAGCAACAACAACGGTGCAAAGAGACGAGCGACGGCAACAGCGGAGCGATAGCCGCACGGAAGCAGTGAAGCGACAGTGGCGCGGCGGCGGTGGAGAAGGAGGGTTGAAGTATGCGAGATGAATTCAGGGTAAAATAAGGGTTGGTGAAAATTGAAATGGTGAATTTGGAGAAATGAAGGAAACGCGGGGAGTGAGTGGGGGAAAATTTATTTTATTGATAAAATTGACGGCATATTTGTCGATTTTAATTTGAAAAAAAAAACAACACATTAAGCGTCTATTTTATACATTAAATTCACACTATTTATTTAATTTTAGAAAGCAATTTAGACCATTCAAATTTATCGACGAAAACATTGTCGATATTTTAAATATAAAAATAGACGTCATATCCGTCGATTTTAAAATAAAAGTATTTTCAACCCTGATTCAATGCATCATAAAAAAATCGACGGCTAGGCTGTCGATTTTATTATTTTATTTTTAATATATTTTTTTAAATATCGACAGCAAGCCGTCGAAAAATATCGACAGGAGAGATAGCCATCGATTTTTTGCGTAAAAAAATATGCTTCCTCTTGTAGTGACGAGAGGATCGATCCTCTCTATTTATATAGGATCGATCCTCTCTTTATAAAATCACTCAAAATTATGTTTTTTATGTATCAAAATTTTTTGCTAACTTTCGCATGCATTTTCTTTACCTACAATTATATTTTTCCATTTCAAAGACCTATTAACAACCTCATAATCATGAATTTAAAATTTATTGGATTTAAGTTACAATTTTCAAGACATTACATCTTTACATTCATGTGAATGTAATGGACTTTGTTTCAATATTATATAAAGTTAGGATCATGATTGAATGACAATACATTCATACTCATTCTCATAGACAAACTAGGGTTAGGATTGGCCGCCGATAATGTCAGTTAAGTGGCTGAAAATCGACTCGTGAGCTTATGGTCAAGCATATAAGAAGGTATAGTGATGTGTGCATTGTATAAACATTATATTATGATTGACAATCTAGATATTGATTCTTGAATAAATGATATACAATGTATTTCATTAATCTTTACTGTGAATCATATTGTGATTCTCACTCTTATTGTTTGTTTCTGTATTGTATCTTTTCTATTTTGAGATTATACGGATGGTGACTCTAGTGGTGCCCATTGAGTTGTCTGAAGCCGAAGAACTTGCAGTAGATTTTGCCACTGGAAATATATACATAACAGGAATACCTCACGTCCGCTTCTATTATATGTCACTCCAATCCTTTTAAGAATTTTTGTTGAGTCATCTTTTTTATCCCAATGCACCATATGACTTTTCTCTTACCAACCTACATACAAATCCATCTTGCTCACTCACACCACATTATTCTTCCTTGACTCATAAATCATCTCACCAATCTTCCATACCAACCTACATATCATCTATTGGATCAAATCCATATCAAGACCACCTGAAGAGATCCTTGCTCTATTTGTTTAAGGAACTTCTCCTATAAATTTTGAAAAGGATTATTTAAAAATCTCATTCGCACCATCTACTAGTACCAACCAAAAGCCTCCTAAGAATTTTATGAGTTTGTTTTAGTTATTTAAATATTTTTATCTTTCGTTGTAGTATTTGTACTTAAAACTGTTATTTTATGCATGTATGTTTTTATGAATTACAAGTCCATTTTTTTCATATGTTTTTCTTAAAATAAAATTATAAAGAGGTCAATGTGACATTCATATATGAAGGTTCTCAATGACCTAAAAATGGGTTAAATTTATGGCCTCTTTTAAACTTGTATACTTTAACTTCAAACTGGATTTAAATTTGAGTTGCTGTTCAATCTGCAATATTGGTAATACAGGAGACAATTTTGTTATCTCTTAACTATTGATCAATAACAGAGCAAACCAGTTACTTTTGAATACACTTAGTTGCTGTGACGTCTGCAAGATTGATTATATAGGAGACAATTTCATTTTGTCTCATATATCGAATGAAAATAGAAATAGAGCAGAGAAGAGTAAATGACACAGCCATGTATCCTGGTTTGGCCACCATGTGCAATGTTGCCTATATATATTCAGTCTCCACCACAACTGCGGTAGAATTTCCACTGTCTTTATCAAAGATTATAAATACCAATTCTCAAAGATTCTACTTAATCCTATCAGGGACAAATCAAATTTCTATCCAAGCTTAATTTGGCTAGGTTCACTCCCTAGACTCTCAACCACTAAGTGCTCACTCAATATAGTAAGAAAAACCTCTCAGGTTTATGAATACAAAACAGAAATGATAACAAAAGAGTTTGACATAATTTTTGACTTTTCTCTAAAATTATTCTCTTTGCCTTTTCTCCCAATGATTTGATACCTTACAAATTTGCCTTTTTTCATTGATTGAAACAAAGAAAGATAAAACTGAAGAACGAAAAATTCATTGTAAAATCATGTAGGAGAAGAAGGTTTAGTTAGAAAGCTATGAAGACCTAAACAGTGGGCTCATTCTTCTTACTTCAATTTCTGGCCGTTTACCCTTTTATGCATGGGTAAATCTTTCAAAATTGAATTTGGTTGAACACATTTAACTTTGTTCTTCTATCCCCATAAATCAGAGCAGTCACATAGAGAAGAAATGGGACAGTATCATATTTTCATAGATAGTAGAATTGGCTTGAATTCTTACCTAACTTCTTCTCTTTCTTCTTTTTCTCTTGACTTCAAAAATCTGAACCATTGATCCATTCTTTGACTCCAATTTTTTATTTTGACCTTTAATTTACGGTAAATAAAGATAACCTCTATTTTTTTCTTCTTATCCGAAAATGTGCACCAGGAAGATGGTAGCTTTAACAAACTAGATTGGTTGCATAAATATGGTGACTCATCTTCTTTGATTTTCTTCTGCTTCAAATCAAATCGGCTCTAATTTTTTACTTTTTTTTTTCTCTTTCCTTTTCAGTGCATGGACTTAGTGATCTACTTTTTCATGTTGCTTGAACTCAATCTAAACAAACCTTTTTACTTGTGAAATTCTTTTCTTCTTTGATTTAAGGTTAGTCATCTGTGAGTTATGGACAGAAGAGAGAAGTGAGTACTTGGTTAGAGAATTTGGCACATTGATTACTGATCAGAGAAGAGAATGAGTATAAGTTCTTGTAATTGGGCCTATTTTAAAAATATTTTATTTTTCTGCATAATAAACACACATTATAAAATCTTTTGGGCTTTTAACCTAACTAATAATGTTTTGTCGGCTAATTCTTTTCCTAATGGATTCAATCGGCATCTTATACAGCGTTAGGAATGTTGATGTGTTTTTTATGGATATAGAGTTAACTTTTTTTTTTTTAATTTGAAAATCACAAATCGAAGGCTCAATTTTGGGTGGGGTAGAAAACTGAATCTCAGATTTCGAGTGTGGTCAATTCAAATTCCTAGTTAGCATAAATTAGAGCTTTCAAGTTGTGTGGAGTAAATTTTTTTTTAAGTTGCAACAAATCAGTAGGTCGGTTTTGAGATAAAAAAAAATTTTTTAAAATCCAAATTGGTGGATCAGTTTTATGAATTTAAAAAATTTAAATTACAAAAATCCAAATCGAAGGTTTAAATCTGTGCTAACTAAGAATTTAAATTTACCATACTCGAAATATGAGGTTTAGCTTTCTATCTCCACCCAAAATTGAACCTCTTATTTGTAATTTTTAAATTAAAAAAATTAACTCCATATTTATAAGAAACAAACCAACACTTCACATCGTTGCATAATACACCGATTAACTCCATTACAAAAAAAAAAAAAATAGCGTGTTTTATCATCATTAAATTATTATTTTTCTTTGAATTCAACAGTATATTAACTGAGCTTAATATTATACTTGATTTAACATTTTAAGTGCATCTTAAGCAAGGGTGTTATTCTGTAGAAATAGAATATTCTCTAAACAAAATCCCCCCTCTCAACAAAAAAATATTTTTTTTTCCAGTTAACTTAAAGTCTAAAAGCTATATAATAATAGAAGAATAAGGCTGCGGATTCATTCAAGAACTAAAAAAAAAATTGAAAAACAAACGCAATGCCATGGTTACAAGCTTTATACGTGGCTCAAGCTCTACTACATGTTAACATGTGCAGAAAATTCAATCAACTGATTTGAACCAACCAAATTCAGAACAATAAAAAGGTTTGGTACACTGCTTTTATTTTTTTTCTTTTTCATTTATTTTAGTGGTAAGGAAAAAGATAAACTTAACATTGAGATGTCTTGGTATTATTTCAAAATCATGAACTTTAAGTTATAAAATTAGTTATTAAATTAGACTGCTTATTAAAAACTACTTAAATCCAACTCTTCTTCATCTATTGCTCTATTTTAGTGGGAAGAAAAGCAGTGATTCAACTACTCATCATAAAGATAGGCAGACTAATAACTATAAGAATAACTATACTGATTAAGACAGCATTTAGTTATAAAATACAAAGTTTTGATTACCATTTGAGCATGTTTGCTTTTTGAATCTAATTTGAGACAAATTGCGGCTCTCTCTCTCTCTCTTATGCTTTTTCAAAGAGTTTTAAATAAGGTAGATTAAATTAAATATGTGCTTATTTTTTAAAATGCTAAAAATTAAATTACTTTTTATAACAAATATTGTTAGAAGTAGTATTCTCCCAGTAAGGTATTTTTATTATGTTGTTCTAATATTTCTTTACGCTTTAAAATTGAATAAAAATTTAAGTGTAAAATAATGTAAGTTTAGGGTAATGGTAGCTGATTTTCTGTATTCGTAAATTTGGTTTCAAATATTCTTGATAACAGGAATTAATTTAAAAAGGAACATGTGATATTGTTTCTTTGAGACTTTCTCGCATTGATCATATCCTAATTGAAAAATAAATTAGATAATATGAGGTGGTACATGTGCTAAACCCTTTCGCGAACTTTTTATGATAAGATGTTTTTTTTTCACTATAAAATTTAATTATGGATGGTCTCAATTTCATATATAATATTAATTATACTTTTAAAATTAATGAACAATTTTCATCCTCTAGAATAAATATACAAATTCAAACATCTAATAATGTTTGCAGAAGATAATAAAAGCAAATAGAAATTAGTCAGGTACAAATAAAATTAACCCAAGTTAGAGTAATATATCTTATAACAAAAAAAAAAGAGAGAGAGAGAGAATAAAGATGATGATATATATAATTTTTTAATTTCTCAGCATGCATTAATTTATTATATATCAACGTAATTTAATTTCTAGGTTTATTTTAACTTTAGTTCCTCTTTTATTTATCTCTTTCTATTCTGAATATCATTTTTTTTATTATCTTTAGTTGATAGCTATGTTCTTAAGTTTCATTTTATTTACTTTTTACATCACTTATAAATGGAGAAGATTTACAAATTTGATTAATTAATATTATTAATATTATTGATATTAATATTAATATTATAAATAAACGGTTACTAACCGTTTAGTACTATTTGATTGAAGGGACACAACCTTTTAAAGATTGTGTATGTTCAAAACATTGTGTCTATTGGCTAAAGGGACACAACTCTTTAAGAGTTGTGTATATTCAAAACATTGTATCTATTGGCAATAGAAAAGACACAACCATTTGTATACGTAACCAATCATAATTACTATGTGCAATATGTATAAATAAGTCCTTGTTCACTATTTCAGAGATGACGTACTAAGTGTACAAATTACTCAACTATTCAAAGATTTTCTTTGTTCAAGAGAGTTGAGAATTTCTTACTATTGCTAATTAAGAAATTCTTAGGTTTCATTGTATCCTGGGAGAGTATTGTCATTAACCCTATAGCAACTAAGTGTGGGGACAAATATCTCTCTAAAGAAAGCGATCTAATCGTGCCTTGAAACCACTACATAAATATAAGATTTTGTCATCTTACCATCTTCATATACCCAACAATTTTAGGGAGATATTTGTTGAAGATGGCACAAGATCAAAACACCACGTTCAAGGTCATGAATCAAGAGTTTGTCAAGTTAGATCGCTTTGATGGAACGAACTTCAACCGTTGGAAAGACAAGATGATGTTTCTTCTTTCGGTTCTCAATCTTGCATATGTGATTGACCCAAAGACTACACAAATTGCCAATGCTGCTGGAAATTCCACACTAGAAGAGGAAGAAAAGATTGTTCAATTGAAGAAGGAACGTGATGAAGATACTATTGCATATCGAGGTCATATGTTAATTCAATCACCAATGGAGATTTGGAAATCTTTGGAAGAAAAGTACAATACTAAACGACAAGGAACAGATAAGTTTATTATGATAAATATTTTGAATTTATTATGAATAATATTATGGATCAAATTCATGAATTACAAATCCTTATAAGTAGACTTCGTGATCTACGAGTGGTGATCCCTGAATCACTATAAGGTGAAGAATAAATTTTTAATGAATTTGATCACTTTTGTGAATTACATGGTATTGTGCATGAATCTTCTGCTCCATATACTCCGCAACAAAATGGTTTGGTGGAAAGAAAAAAAACCGTACCTTAGTGGATATGGTTAATTCAATGTTACTAAATGCAAAATTGCCTTACAATTTGTGGGGTGAAGCATTATTGACATCATGTCATATCCATAATAGGATACCATCAAGACATAGAAAAGTTTCTCCTTATGAAATTTGGAAAGGAAGGAAACCTAATTTAAATTATCTTAAAGTGTGGGGGTGTTTAGCCTTTTATTGAGTTCCTTATCAAAAGAGAACCAAATTGGGGCCAAGAGGCATAAAAGGCACTTTTATAGGATATGCTCAAAATTCTAAAGCATATAAATATTAGACTTAGTGTCTAATGTAGTTGTTGAATCAAGAGAGGTAGAATTTATTGAAAATAAATTTATCAATTATTCAACTTCTAATTTAGAATATCCCCAAAATGATACTAATGTTTCACAAGAAATTTATATGGAGCAACCGGAAGGCTATGTGCTACCCGGAAATGAAAAGAAAGTTTGCAAATTAATTAAGTCTTTGTATGGGCTAAAACAAGTGCCTAAACAATGGCATGAGAAGTTTGATTCAGTGGTGTTATCAAATGGCTTCTCACATAATAGTGCGGATAAATGTATTTACTCAAAATTTACTAAAGATTATGGAGTAATTATTTGTTTATATGTTGATATGTTAATCATCGGAACAAATTTAGAAGGAATTCGTATAGCGAAGGGGTATCTAACTTCTAAATTCAAGATAAAGGATTTGAATGAAGTTGATACAATATTAGGTATAAAGGTGCATAAGAATGAAGTTGGCTTTACTTTAAGTCAATCTCATTATATCAAAAAGGTATTGAAAAAGTTTAATGTATGCAATGCATTGTACTAGACCTGATATAGTATTTGCTGTGTGCAAATTATCAAGGTTTACAAAAAAGCCTAGCAATCAACATTGGAAAGCTATAACAAGAGTTCTTGGTTATTTCAAGAAAACCATAAACTTGGGATTACATTATAGTGATTATCCCGCAGTTTTAGAAGGTTATTCCGATGCAAGTTGGATTACAAATCTTAGTGATAACAAATCCACTTCAGGATGGATTTTCACCATAGGTGGTGGAGCAATAAGTTGGGCCTCAAAGAAACAAACATGTATTACACATTCTACTATGGAGGCTGATTTTGTAGCTTTATCAGCCGCAGGTAAAGAAGCGGAATGGTTAAGAAATTTGTTATATGATATAAAGCTGTGGCCACAGCAAACGACAGCCATTTCAATCTTCTGTGATAGTGAATCAACCATGTCTCGAGCATATAACAAGGTTTATAATGGAAAGTCTAGACATATAAGTTTGAGACATGAGTTTGTGAGGCAACTAATAGATGATGGTGTAATTACCATTACTTATATAAGATCTCAAGGAAATTTAGCAGACCCTTTGACTAAAGGTTTGTCAAGGGATAAAATCAAAGAAACTACTGCTAAAATGGGATTAAAACCTATTATTGCTAAATGATGGGAACCCAACCTTATTCTAGTAGACCACTAGTTTCAAGGTTTAATGGGTAATAACAAGTTATTTAGCAATTGGAGCACTAAGGTATAGGATTTAGTGCTATTTATAATAAATTAGGAGGGTGAGTTTAAACTCTTAATGGAATGATAATATTATCTATCAAAAGATTCCACCTATATGAATATAAGAGTGGTGCTGCTCTAATCGAGAATTTTAGAGGTTTTATTCTTGTAAATATTCATGAAACCAGGATGAGCACAAGGTCATATAAGTGCTTAAAATTGTAAACTCTTGAACTTGGAGGGTATAAGTAATGTGTGTGATTTTTGGTACTAGCATATGGAGTATAGGTTTAATCGATTAGACACCTATTACTTCGTTAGAACTTTAAAATTTACACTAAAAGAATGTTTAATCTTAGTGACACATTCTTTATGCATATACTTGTATGATATTTAAATTTTGTAAATAGTGGGGGATTGAAGGGTATTTACAAATTTGATTAATTAATATTATTAATATTATTGATATTAATATTAATATTATTAATAAACGGTTACTAACCGTTTAGTACCATTTGGTTGAAGGGACACAACCTTTTAAAGATTGTGTATGTTCAAAACATTGTGTCTATTGGCTAAAGGGACACAACTCTTTAAGAGTTGTGTATATTCAAAACATTGTATCTATTGGCAATAGAAAAGACACAACCATTTGTATACGTAACCAATCATAATTGCTATGTGCAATATGTATAAATAAGTCCTTGTTCACTATTTCAGAGATGACGTACTAAGTGTACAAATTACTCCACTATTCAAAGATTTTCTTTGTTCAAGAGAGTTGAGAATTTCTTACTATTGCTAATTAAGAAATTCTTAGGTTTCATTGTATCCTGGGAGAGTATTGTCATTAACCCTATAGCAACTAAGTGTGGGGACAAATATCTCTCTAAAGAAAGCGATCTAATCGTGCCTTGAAACCACTACATAAATATAAGATTTTGTCATCTTACCATCTTCATATACCCAACAATAAAAATAAAATAAAACAATACATAACCCTAAAAAAGATTTTTATGTTCGAATCTAATATGCATGAAAAAAAACGTAACTAATAATAAATATTAGATACCCTTTATCCTATTGTTTCTAATAAATTCACTACAAATTACATATTAATTTAAATCAATTGAAAGTCAAAATTATCTAAAATATTTATATACATATTAAAATTGACTAAGATCATAAACCGCTTCAATTTATATATATGAAAAAACAATTTCAATACGTAAATTGCAACAAAATATAAATACATACATAAATGGCTAATTTTTTTGGGTGAATGTAAGATGGATAATATTCCTTAATATGGTAATTTTGAGTATTTTTAAAAAATATAGAAGATATAAAAATATTTTCTATATTTTAAATTTTTTATTTTTCTTTTTTTTTTTTATATCTCTCACAAATTGAAAAATCTGATTTCTGTACTCCAAATTAATCATCTCCCATTTAAGAGTAACATCTTAATAATTTATAATCCAAAAAAAAAAAAAACTATTTTCAATCCAATATAAAACATAAAAAATATACATAAATTAGATAAATAAATTTAAATATTAAAATCTAAATATTAAAAAAATATATTTAAATTTTAAAATATAAGATTTTAAATTAAAGTGTAAATAATACTTATCTTTTTTTTTTGTCGCACTTTATTCAATTAATTGATACTAACTTAAAAAGGTTATATATATATGTTTTATGTACAGAAATTTAAGAATTAAATATCATTATGTGATTAAAAAAAAAATAATATACATGCAATCTTTAAAAAGGTTAAAATTAATATTAAAATTTATTTTTATGTAAAATTATATTAATTTAAAAAAAAAACTAAGATTGAACTGTATGAATAAATTTTATATATTCTGTTTTGTATAAATTAACATGCATAGTGAAGTGATTAGGAGAATACATTTTTGTATATATAATAGTTGAAACATATATATAGCATGATGTATTTGTAGTGCCTATTGATAAATATTAATTATAAATTTTTTTTAGCACAAATTTGATAGCAATATCAAAATTAATCTTTAAAATAGTTATATTATGACTTAGATAGTATTGGTAATAATTAACTAATTTCTATAAACTTAAGAACTATTTCTTAATACATTTTAAGAGTTTATAAGTTTGCAATGAATTATATTATATCCGTAGTTTTATGCAAAATAATTTAAATATTAAAATTTTAATATTAGAAAAATCTAAAAATATTTTAAAATGTAAGATTTTAAATTAAAATATAATTAATTAAATTTCAATTAGCTAAAAATAGAATAAAAAAGGTTGTAATTTTTTTAAACTAATATCAATCAATTGAATAAAGTGAGATAAAAAAAGTTAAGTATTATTTATATTTTAATTTAAAATCTTATATTTTTAAAATTTAAATATATTTTTTAATATTTAAAATTATTTATCTAATTTATATATGCATTTAGATCTAAATATAAAATTTAAATATTTTTTTAAACGGCTACCGTCTCTAACAAAATATAATTTTAGTCAATTTTTACATAAATTTCTATCTCTTCAATCGGTTATGTATAAAATTTTAAAATTTTATATGTCGTAATAATTTATATAAATTGATTATACCACTTAGATTATAACCATTTTAAAAATATTATATTTAAATAATTTTAGCGTTTATTTTATTTAAATGTGCAATCTCACTACAAATTCATTCCACTTACAATATGAAAGAAAGAAAGAATGGTGATTAGGGTGAGCACGAGTTGTAATACTCGATCACTCGTTTAAATCTGAACCAAAATAATTAAATCGGTTCTGGAATCAACAAGTAATTAGGTCTAATCTAAAACTAAACCAGTAATTTCTCTAATAATTGATTCGGATAACAATTTTGAGGTACAGAACTCGAATCAATCTATAGACTCAATTATATATTAATTAAATAAAAATTTAAAATATATTTATGTCTTTTAATATGTTTGAATTTTAATGTCTTTAGTGTTTAATATGTTTAGATTTTAATGTATTTAGTTTTTAATGTATTTAGCGTTTAATATGTTTGAATTATTTCTATTAATGTTACATGTTTATTATACTTATAAAATTTTTAAGATAAAAATTTTATTTTTTTATTTTTTTTATGAATTTCTATTTTATTGGGTACCCAATTATTTGAACCAAATCAATCTATTTTTAATCAGTTTGATTTAATTTGGATACACACATAAAAAATACAAATTTAAATCATACCGAATCAATTATAATTTAATTACTTTAGTTATAATTTTACCTTAAATTCGAACCAACTCGACCCGTGCTAATCCCTATCTCATCCTAAAGAACGAGACGGAATGACCAAGTCCTAATTCAGTAATTCTTAATTGAGTACTAACAAACATGAAGACAGGTTCCACACAAATGGGAGATATTGGTAGTTTAAATAATGGTGGATACTCCCATGAAGATATTATAATTGTCTTCATGTGATGATTTTTCTTTTTGACCTTTAGATGATGGAGTGTAGGGTTAGATTTTGATATGTTATAAAAGTGTTGTTTTTATTTGAAGTGTGGCCAAATTAATAAATTACACTTTTATACAAAGCATCTTCATAAAAAGATGTTTTTTGCATCTTCATTTGAGTAGCTCCCTTAAATAATAACTTTGTCTTAAAAAAGCATAAATAACTATGAAAGAAAATAAAAACTAATTAATTATTTACCTATTTATTTATTTATTTATTAAGATTATTCTTACTAGGAATTATTAGAAAGAGAAACCATTGGGTTAGGCGTAGTAGTGTGCAGCTTGCCAGCTTCACCCTTCTGGTCTCTACCCTTCTCTATGAAAAAAAAGGCATTAAAAAAAACAAAAAGGATAATCCATAAATAAATAGATAAATTCACTTTCCCATTCTAATTTCTAATTTAATGCAAAACCATATCTTTATTATTCTTTTTTTTCTTCCTTGTTACTCTGAAGTTGATCAACTTCAAAATCTGTGTGTGCCATTTTTCTTGCGCAAACACAGAAACAAAGAATCAAGCTCGAAACTTTTTCCTCTTTGATTTAATGGGTAGAAGCAAATCGAAGATTTGATCTGTGTTAAGTTGGGTAAGAATTGCTCAGAGAATAAAGGAAGGGAAAAATAAAAAATAAAAACCAAAATGGGAACTTCAGAAGCAAAAGAAGAAGAGCTTGTGAAGAAGATAGAGAAGCTTGAAGCTGGCCATGTTCAGCTGAAGCATGAGATGTCGAAGCTGAAGCTATCTGAACGCCGCCATCATCACCGCCACAGGTCGCACTCCTTGTCGCCGCAGCGTTCAAGGCTTGGCGGTTGTGGCGGTGGCGGGGTTGCTGCTGCTGGTTGTAACAACAAAGGGTCTTCTTCTTCACCCTTGAAGAGGGAGAGTCGCAGCAGCAATAATCATAATCATAATCACAATCAGAACCAGAATCAGAATGAAAATGGTGATGGTGATGGTGATGGTGATGGTGATGTTGGTGTGAATGTTGGCCTTAGTGAGAAGCAGTATATGAACATTTTGCAGTCAATGGGGCACTCGCTTCATATTCTGGATCTTCAATGCCGGATTATATATTGGTCAGTAACTCAATTTCTTTTCCTTTTCTTTTCTGTGTAGAACATGATACCTAAAAATGCTGGTCAAATTTAGTTGTTTTTATAGACAAATTAGTAGTCAAGGTCATCAAGTTCTAGGGTTATTTTGCAAATTCTTAGAAATCTATAAGTATAGGGTTCCCAAATTGAGTTTATGAGTTATGTTTTACAATTCAAGTTTAATAGATTTAGGTTAATTCTCAAGTTTGATAACTCTTTTAGTATTCCCTAAGAAGGTCTAATTTTATCATTTAAGGGTAAAGTATGTTTGTTTTTTCGCTAAGGATTGTGATTTTCTTCAAGAATACCGTGACATTTAATTTCATTCAATTTTGTCCTTAATATCTTCGATTTGTGTCAAAATTACCCTTGGACGTTTTCAATTTTGTCCCTAACGTTTTAATTACCTATGCCAGATGAATTTGTCCGTGATGTTTTCCACCAAGGACTAATTTTGGACTTCATTCTTGTTTATTTGTTGTTATTGATGTAGTTTATCAAGTTTTGTTGTGTGGGTGTTTGTTGTTAATTTTGCAGATATTAAGGTAAGGTTTACCTTTTTCCTAAAGAAAATGGAAGAAAAGTAAAGGGGTTTGCCTTCAGTATGTGTAATATTTTTGCAGGAATCCTAGTGCCGAAAATCTGTATGGTTATGCAGCAGTAGAGGCTCTTGGAAAAGATGGGATTGAGCTGCTCGTAGACCCTATTGATTTCGGACTAGCATATGATGTATTCAACCATGTCACTGTGGGGGAGAGTTGGAGCGGCCAGTTCCCTGTCAAGAACAAGATGGGGGAGAAATTTTCAGTTGTGGCAACCAACACGCCATTCTATGATGACGATAGGAAGTTGATTGGGGTTATCAGTGTGTCCATTGATTCTAGACCCTTTCTTGAAACTCGAGCTACTTTATCGGATGTGAAGAATGCTGCACCAGGTTCAGACTTGGATTATAACCGCGCGAAGAGTGGCATTTCAAATAAACTTGGCCTTGACTCTCAGCAGCCACTTCAAGTTGCTCTAGCATCCAAAATTTCTAATTTGGTTAGTTCAATTCTTTTTTGTCCTATTTAAGTATGTAACTTGGCATATCTTGATATTACAACCATTAAAACAGGCATCAAAGGTGAGTAATAAAGTTAAGTCAAGAATGCGGACAGGAGAAAACGGTGTTGACCGTGATGGTTGGAGCGGAGAAAGTCATCATTCTGATCAGAGTTTTTCGGATTGTGTTTTTTCTGACCAGAAAGAGGATGGTAATTCCAGTGGAGCTAGCACTCCCAGAGGTGATGTACCACCTCCATTTGGTGTATTTTGTCATGTTGAAGAGAAATCACCAGCTAAATCTTCGAGAGACTCTGGTGATGATGGCGAAGGAAAACCAATTCACAAGATCATAACTTCTAAAGCTGAAGCGTGGATTCAAAAGAGAACATTGTCATGGCCATGGAGAGGAAATGGTCAAGCTGGATCCGAGGCAAGAAATGTTTCTGTTGCTAGGCCACTGGTGCAGAATGATCAAGAAAATGAACTGGTTAATCAGATGAATCTTTCTTCCGAGTCCAGGATGGAAGTCCAGTCAGGTAATCGGCCTGTTAACAACGAGGCTTCAGGATCGTGGTCCTCAGTTAACGTTAACAGTACTAGCAGTACCAGCAGCTGCGGCAGTGGCAGCAGTGGTGCTGTCAATAATAAAGTGGATATTGATACCGATTGCTTGGATTATGAAATCTTGTGGGAGGACCTCACAATTGGAGAACAAATTGGGCAAGGTAGCCATGCTCTTAACTAGATAAGCACAGAAGAGAAAATATGTTTTTGATAACTTCTATGCTTCAACAGGGGAAAAAAAAAGAAGAAAAAAAAAACATTTGTCAAACAATCTTCGTGTGTTACCAAAATTTTTGAAATTTTGTTTCTTCTTTTTGGGGTCTAAATAATTTGGTTCCCCTTTAAAACTTAAAACCCAAATATTTAGTGATTAATTGTTATTTGTGGTATATTACTTTTTACCTTTATGTTGTTGCATTGCAGGTTCTTGTGGAACTGTATATCATGCCCTGTGGTATGGATCAGTATGTTCTTTTCCCTTCCTGTAGTTTCTACATTTTAGTTGATGGCTTCTTGCACTGTAGGATAATAATGTTAAAAAGTTTTTTTAACATTATTATGGTAATTATTATGTTGCAGCTCAAATTTATTACATTTTCGTAATATAAGATTCCTTAATGTGTTAAAATACAACATTCTATGGACTTCAATGCAATGTTAGATTTTCTGAAGGCATGTAAAATTCATGTGGCATATGCCAACTAAATTTTGCTATGCTGATTTCATCTCATTTCCATGTTTCTGCAGGATGTTGCGGTCAAAGTATTCTCAAAGCAAGAATATTCAGAGGATGTGATACTATCCTTCAGACAAGAGGTGCGCTTTTTGCATTTAATATTCTGGTTTGCCTATTATGTTGGAAACAGACTAAATCTTGTCCAAAAGGTGTAGAAGGTAGCTTACATTTAAATAATTACCAAACCTTTGATTTCTAAGGTAACCGAGGGGGACAATTTTGTTAGAACATAATTTTTCTTCTGTGAATTATGCTATGGTCATTGCCTTTTTACTTTTTAGTGCTTTCTTATTTTCAAAACTAATATTTATTACTTTATATATCACTCTAATAGTCTAATGTTGAAGGTCAGAGTTTTGGTCTCTTAATATGTGAACTTAGTTATTTTATCAAAATGAGAAAAATAAATAGACACTTGGTTCTTTACTTTTATTTAAAAAGAAATAGAAAATGAAAAAGAAAAATATGTGAACTTGGTTCAGAATGCTAATCATGTGTTTGAGATCGCCTCATTAATTTTAGACACATTCCACTTCATATTGTAGTTTTTCCATTAGTTATTGAACCTTCACAAATATTTGTTTATAGTATTGATTTGCACTGTCTTTTGATTGAAGGTATCTGTCTTGAAAAGACTTCGCCATCCAAATATTATTCTCTTCATGGGGGCAGTGACTTCACCTCAACGTCTCTGCATTGTGACAGAGTTTCTCCCACGGTTTGTACCAAATTTTGTTTAATAGTTTATAGTGCTGCCATGTGTTGCAAAATATAGATTTGAGCTTATTGTTGTTTCATTCATTTGTACTCTATCAATGCAGTGGAAGCTTGTTTCGTTTGCTCCAAAGAAATACATCCAAACTTGACTGGAGACGGCGAGTTCATATGGCTTTAGATATCGTGAGTATCAAAACAATGTCAAGGAATAGTATCATGTTCATTTTCTCCCCTCTTTTCCCCTTTTGAAAAATTGATTTCAGACGATGTTCTTCTGCAGGCACGTGGTGTGAATTATCTTCATCGTTGCAGCCCCCCTATTGTTCATCGAGATTTGAAGTCTTCAAATCTCCTAGTTGACAAGAATTGGACTGTGAAGGTCTGCAAAATGTCTGATTTCTTTATTCTTTCGCTTAACTTCTTGGGGAAGTTTTCTGTTTGGTCGGAAATGTTAATGACTTGTTTACCTTAACAGGTTGGTGATTTTGGTCTTTCACGCCTTAAGCATGAAACATATCTCACAACCAAAACAGGAAAGGGCACGGTATGCTTTCAATATTTATTTATTTTTCGGAGCCATAAGATCTTTGGTTTGTTTAGAATACTTCCCTTTAAAACTTTTTAGAGCTACAGGGTCAAAATATAAAACAAAACAAAACATGTTGCTAATTCTGTTAGGATTTTGCCTTTGTAGCCTCAATGGATGGCACCAGAAGTTCTTCGAAATGAACCCTCGGATGAGAAGTATGTATGCTCTGCCATCAAATGCTCTCTCTCTCTCTCTCTCTCTCTCTCTCTCTCTCTCATAAGTCAAGATTGAAATTCCACATTGGATATCTGATTATGCTGCTTCTCGGGACTTCAGGTCCGATGTGTACAGCTTTGGGGTGATATTGTGGGAACTTGCAACTGAAAAGATCCCGTGGGATACTCTCAATGCAATGCAGGTATTGTTTTCATGTGTAATGAATTCTTGAAAAAATAAACCGATATGAACATCTCTATTTTGTTGTTGCAATGTGTATATTTCATTGACAGCTCATGCACAGTGGCTGCAAATATGAACACAGTTTTTCTTGGATTCTTGCAGGTTATTGGCGCTGTAGGGTTTATGAACCATCAGTTAGAAATTCCGGCAGATGTTGATCCGCAGTGGGCTTCTATAATGGAGAGCTGCTGGCATAGGTTTGCATGCTTGTCACTCATACTTTGTTACTTTTAGAAAGGGTTAAGTACTTTTTTTGTCTTAAGGTCTTGGGTCAAAATCAAAATTGTCCTTGGCTGTTTTTTTATTAAAATCACCCTCAACTTTACAAAACATTATAAAATCATCCTTTTGTCCATAAACGACATTTTTCAGACGATTTTGCCCTTAAACAAAAATAACAAAAAAAACTCCCCTTAATATAAAACACCAGATCCAACCGGAGGCACGGCCATCCTGGACTCCACCGCTGGGTTCCACCAGATCCATCCCCTTTTCCACGCCACACTCCCTCACTTCCTTCAGAAGCCGCAAGCTCTTCCCTTCCTCCTCTGCTTCCTCCTGATCCTCACATGGGTCTCCTTCACCATCCACCATTCCTCTTCTTCCTCCTCCGCCCGCCTCCAATGCTTTCCGTCACCGCTAACGGAATCAACCCGCGACACCGATAGAATGGCCAACCTTGTTAGGTTCAGCTCCTCCGTCACTTGCCCCGTCGCTAATGACACCGGCGGTTGGCTCCTTGACCCTATCTCACTAGCTCGAGCTTCTGACATTTTAGGTTTTTCTTTTTCCCCTCTAATTGATATTGTAGTTTTTAAATTGAATATTGTTGAATGTGTATTTAGCCATCTGTCTGGTTCATAGATTGGAGATTAGCATATTTATAATGTGATTATGCGAAGGAGCAGGGTCAAATTGAAGTTGAGAATTTTTGGGTGGAGTAGCGGGAAGGCGAAGCGAATCTGGTCTGGGCGTGGAGTCAGATTGATGGATGAAGAGTGGTATGGTGGTGGTGGTGGTGGTGACTGATGGGCTGCATAGCGATGGCGTTTCTTTTTTTTTGTTATTTTACATCAATTATTAAACAATATTGGATATCTGTCATACTTCATATTATTTTGAAGCCAATTTGGTGCAATTACCAACTATCTTATGCTAACTCACACCTTTTGTCCATTACTACCAGCGATCCGGCTCAGCGACCAACATTCCAGGAACTTGTGGAAAGGCTCAGAGAAATGCAGAGACGACATGCCATTCAGCTCCAGGCGGCTCGTTCTGCCAGCGGTGGAAGCAATCAGAAGGAATCTTAAGACACAGCCCCCGTTGAGATGGTTTCTTTTTTGTCACTCGTGGCTAATGCGTAAGGATTTTTTTGCACATTGATGATGAGTTGATGAGGTGTACAAGTAGCTTGTCTCACGGTTTGGCAGTGTTTGCAGGTTGGCATTCTTGTTCATCAATGTTTACCGAGGAGTCGTATTAAATGATAAAAGAGAAGTAGGAAAAGGGTTAGAAAACTAGTTTATAGTCCTTTTGTGTTTTAATAATGGCACCATCTTCAATTGATTAGTGATGCACTGATGCTCTATGTTTGGAGTCTTGTGTATAGAGGTTTCTCATTATCATCATTGTAATCTTATATAGACAAAGTTTGTGACATCTTTTCTTTAGCTGTAAAGAAACTTAGAGAAAACTGAAAAGAAAAGAGCTTTGGTATTACTCATAGTTACATGAATTCACCAATTAGGTAGCATATCATATACCAAATTACCAATTCATCTGCATACTAATACGTTATATGTATATTTTTCACATAAAATATTTTATATATGGTGTATCACGTATCGCATACCCGTTCTCATACCGAAATCTATTGTGCTTAATGTAACTATGGTATTACTATAGAGATAGGGCTCATAAAGTTTATATTCTTCTAAATTCAATTTAGGATTGGGATCTCTGTCATTGTTCACTTGAACTTTGAAGGAGACACATTAACCCGATGGATTGACACTTTTTTTAGTTGAATTATCATAGATGACTATCCACAATAACTTAAATAGATTGTGTTTTCTATTGAATTTTTATTTGGACGACAGGATGAGTCATCTTTTTGGGAATGTAGTGCAAGTTGGTAGTATTGGATAACATTAAGCCATAAAAAAGGGTAGGGGCTATCCAATATCTGCATGGGGATTTAATTCATGAAAGGATGTGTCAGTATTGATAAGTAATGATTCATGACTTCATCGATTACCAAATTAAATGAAATCTGCCAGTGACCCCAAATGCACAATATAAAATAATATTTAAAAATATATATATAAGCTTTTGTGCCCTAGTTAAGGTAGAATTTTGGATCCTCTAAAGTGAGGATTTCATTTTGGTTTAGGATTTTTTTTAATGCCTAAATCTTTAAATCCCCACTTCACAAGATCCTTAATTGTATGTGACGACATGAAGATGAGATTGATTACAAGGTTGCCACACACCCGACGACTAAAGATCTCACTCCGATGGGGAAATTTCAGAAGCCTATAGAAGGATTCTATGGCTTAAGGTTCTCTTAGCAATCCAAGTGGAACTAACTTTTGTGAGAATTAGTGGGTTTCTCCCCAACAAAGCAAGAATTGTGATCACAAATTATCTCTTTGAAGAAATTATATGGTACATGGACACAAAGAAAAGAGAAGGGTACAATATCTCTGGGGAAATTTTTGCATGATGGAACGGACCAGCTTACATGTTTTTTCAATGGAATATTGTTGAATAAGCAACAATTGGCAAAGATTGTGGACACTACTTTCATGACAATGTCAAACTCAAGAAACAAAAGAAAAAATCTAGGTCTTTATCAATATAGATTTCACACAATAGAAAACACTATTCTACACATACAGTTTTCCACAACAATGGAAAAAGGAGCAAGTAAAAAAGCAGGCTTTTCAAGTGATAAATTGAAAAACTAGAAACATTATAAGATCCTGATGAAAAACGTGGCTTTATCATCAGATTTTGGTTTCTCTTTTTTTTTCTTTTTTCTTTTTTTTTTGGGTACATAGATCACTTCAAAATTTCACTTAGTGATTTATGGGAAAAGTTGAGGTCTTGATATACATTGTGATCTCTCAATGCAGAACAATATAGGGCAATATATAAAATCCTCCGAAATATTAAACCCTTCTTCCTTCCCACCATTCTACTGAAGCAAGTGACGAATGGCAGCAACTGCATCACCTTTATGCTCGCGCAAAGTTCTTTCTGCTACCTTTTTATCCAACTGTTGGAAACAAGAAGAATATATTGGTCAATTGGTGCATATACATAGATTGTCAAATAATATTTCCAGTTATCCATTCTTTTCGGCGGTGGGAAATAGAATGTCATAGAAGTTACCTCCAGTTCATTTGCAATTATATCAACATCAGCTGCATTTATCTTAACAGCTGCTAATTCTTTCTCCCTGTGCTCAGAACAGAGTGCATAATCAGGGGTTAGAGAGATACAAGGAAAAGAACTCCTTATTTCAAATGAGATAAGGTGGAATGTTATTTACGGTTTTATTCCATTCAAGTTTATATTCTAACTTTCTGACTAAAAAACTGCTTCAATTTATGGTTCTATCAGTAATACAGCTTGAATTTTGAATTCATGTATATGTATATTTGTAGAACAAGAGAAAGATAGACCGAAATAAAATTGCGTGAAGGTGGAGGAGAACTTATACGGGGTGGCAAGTGGCAAGTGGCAAGTGGCAAGTGGAGACGAGTATCTATAATCATTGCATTAACGAATTATGTCAATACAAACAAAGACTCCTCCAATACATCCACACTGTTACGGTAAATATTCAGGCCAGCAACACTTGTTTGTTATTATTATTTTTTGTGTGTGTGGAAAAATGGAACTAGTGTCTAGGGAAAAGAAAACTACATTATGAGGAACAGAAAAGAAACCTCTCAAATCATCACTAAGAAAATAAATAATCCCTCTAGGAGCACTAAAGTAGACATGAAGCCCCAATTCTTCAAAATGTCCCTTATTTGCAAGTCATTTGCCACCCTGTTAGCTTATCGATAAATCTGCGACATACGAACTTCCTGATCACGAGTTAGAAGAGCTTTAATTTTAAAAATAAGAGTTGCATAAGGATGAAGGTGGACCCATTAAGAGTGAACCAAAGACACTGCAGCCATGGGGTCAAGCTCTAACAACACTTATTTGTTCCTAGATCAGGATGTGACAGAACGCTAATGATAACAAATATGAGATTAAGAATGTTTAAATTTCAAGTAGTTCCACATTCTAAACAAGCTTATGTAGCACTAGAAACTCTAGGGCTAAAGTTGAAACCCTGCTCCCACCTCTCTTAAACTATCGTTGTATGCATATATGGAGAGGATAACCACCAGGATCAAAGCTTCATGGCTTCCCATTCTTCTTAGTCATGCTCAAATCGACAAAGTAAATAGCACGCAAGAAAATAATGAACAAAAAGTTATAATATATATAACGGTTATCCAGCTTCCATGACTAACTACTGATGTTGAAAGCATAACCCTAAATTTGGAAAAGGAAATGCTAATAGGAAATAGAAGAAAGAAAATGTAACCTTAAACGCATGGCGTTCCAGTCAGCTTGAGCAGAGGCAGCAATGGAGGCCATGGCCTCTTGGACGCGAGTGGAATCGAGCTGGCGATCTTCGACGCGGTCGGTAAGCTTGTCGAAGGCCTTAGTCTGCTGCTGAAGGTCCTTCGTCTCCGCTACCATCTCCACTCCTTCGTCTCCGCCCTCCATTTCTCTCTCTCTCTCTCTATGCCTGCAACTATGTGCCCTAGCGCCACCGAGCTCTCTCTCTCTCTCTCTCTAGTTTCTACTCAGTACTCACTATTTTCTTGCTTTTTTGCTCCCTTTTTTTTTCTTTTGGGTCTAATCATCTTTTTCGGTTTCTTTCTTTGGGTCTAACCGTCTTTTCTTGGTTTCTATTTTGGGCCTAACCGTTATTTTTGGTTTATCTATTTGTGGGCTTAAATAAAAAACGATCATGTGTAAATTGTATGTCCAAAAACAAAAGTAATACTCATTAAAAAATATTAAACTTAAAGAAAAGTATATGGAACCAAGACACCAAAAACTAAACAAAACCACATTAATTTATATTAATAATTAATTTTAAATTTATGGAATTCAAAATTTAAAAAATTTAAAATTAATTAAGTAAACCTAATTAAAACTTAAAAAAGCCTTCCTCTTCTCTCTCACATTAACCTACCCACCTCCAACAATCACACACACAGACCTTTCTCTCTCTCTCACCAATGCTGCTGGAAGCGCCGGCGACTTCCATGCTCTCCGGGACGCCCTCAACAAGCGCATCCAAGACAACTGCTTCAACACGAAGTCCACCTTTGACTTCGTCACCCACAAAACCTTCTCCTCTTCCCTCCTCAACCACCTCCTTCAAATACTATCCACCCTCAACCGCGGCGTCACTCGCAAGAACGCGTTCGAAGCAGTTGAAAGCTCCATGAAAGAAAGCTAGTTGTTGGGGCAGTGAGGATAAGGACTGGATTTGCCTAACACTCCTCTCATGATTGATTATTTGTTGCTGACATAGCTTATTCTCTTGAATCCATAGGCTCTTGAGGGTTTTGGGGCGGTCCATGAGACAAATTATCGGTGAGTGCAACTGCTTGTTGCTTATCATCACTACGGTAATATAAAATCTTGGGCAAATTTGTATATGTAATGTATATTATTTTATACTTTATAGATAGAAATGCTTTATTATGGTATAATATGGGACATGATTGTCTCAAGATCTTCTATTGATCATGAGCCATATAATCAGATTGATGCCTACAGGAAAGCCGATATCGACACGTTCCCAGAATATGATAAGTTTCGAGATGGTTATGGCAGCATTGAAAACTATGGTGATCGAGGATATGATAAACCTGCCAGGTTTGGAGGACATGACCGTGATGATTATGCATATGATGACTATGGCTACAAGTCTCGTGCTTCTCATCATCGTAGGGAGGATAGCCATGAGAGGGATTATAAAAAAAAACCATTCGTTTAATATGAAAAAAAAACATCCTAATACTTAACAAAAGAAACATCCAATTATATTTTATCAAAAATAATTAAAGAAATAGAGACATTCACTTTTGTAATACAAAAAAATTCGAAAAATATATAAAAGAACATCCATTTAGTATGAAAAAGAAACATTCTGATACTTAGTAGAAGAAACATCCATATATATTAACTCGTACAGATTTTGGATTCACCCAAAAGTATTTGGCTGGTTTTTGGCTAATACCACTTTGGTTCCCTACCATTGCTCTAAACTTAAAGAAGATAGCGCGACGCGTGAAAAGCTAAGTCGGTTGAGAGACTCTGTGGAGAAGAAAAAGTAATAGCTACTGAGAGAGTCGAAGAACCACCGTCTGCCGAAGAGGCAGATATTTTGAGAAGGAGTAAGAGGAAACTGCGCAATGAAGATGGTAATGAAACTTTCTTGCAACCCAGGCGGGAACCAGAACCTTCTCGTGAAGCAGAGCAATGGAAGAGCCCTGAGGAACCCCAAGTGAAGAGATCCTACGTGAGCATGGTCAAAGGCCCAGACTTTGTCTATAAGACCGACTCGGAGGACGAAGAGGAGTCCATGGGGGAAACGAATGAGTCCGAAGAAGAGACAGAGTTTGAATACTCAAAGAGAAAAGATGAGGTTCCAGGGACGAAAAACTGGAGAGTATGTAGAGAGCTGCCAAGAAGAAAAATAGTCTGGGAGTCAGATGGATGTCCTAACCTCTTTATGAACCGAGCAGAACAAGCAAGGCTGAACAAGTATTGGGAGCATACCCTTGTCGTAAAACTGCTAGGGAGACGTATCGGTTTCAATGTTCTCAAGAAAAGACTTGAGAGTATATGGAGCAAAAAAGGGATGATAAGTCTGATAGATGTTGGAAATGATTTCTTCTTAGTTCGGTTCACATCGTTTGGAGACTATGATGGAGCTCTTAAGGGAGAACTATGGATGATCTTCGATCACTATTTAGCGATGCAGAGATGGAGACCGGATTTTAACCCAAATGTTGAATAGCTCAACAAAATTGCGGCTTGGGTCAGGATTTCCGATCTTCCAATAAAATATTATGATAAGCATGTGCTGAGAACCATAGGAAACACCATTAGCAAGGTGCTGAAGGTCGACTATAACACGGCGGAGCAGATGCGTGGTAAATTCGCCCGCATTTGTATTGAACTCAATCTTACAAAACCATTAAGGCCAAAAATAAAGATAAAGGGAAGAGTAGCCTTTGTGGAATACTAAGGACTACACACCATATGTTTTCAATGTGGTAGAAATGGCCATAATAAGGAGCAATGCCCCCATGTGACGGACAATCAAGCTAGGACAAAGGATAACTTGGAGAAGGAGGTTCACAGAGACGATGACCAGGATAAGAATCTGAGCAGGAACCTGGAGTAATTTGGCAAATGGATGACTGTCCAAAAATCCAGGAGGGGTAAAAAGGAATTTTTAACAAGAAAGGGAGGATTAGCAAAGCACAAAATGCCGTTGGATATAGGTCCAATGCCTTGGCTAGGAGTCTCTATCACACCTATTGAGGGGGCTGAGGAAGAGGATCGTGTGGTAAGAATGGGGACAAGTGGAAAGCGTGTGGAAGGAGAGAAAAGAAATTTTCTCACGGGAAGCCAATGGAGAAAGAAAAAAGCAAAATGGTAGTGGATAGAAACGACAACCATGATTCACAAGATTCGCTTAGCAGAGTGCCGGAGACACCACCTGATATGTACAAAAGTACGAGGAGAAATGTTGCTAATGATAACCATGGGAGTGCAGAAAATGAAAAACAGTAGGATCTCCTAATCATGGAAAAGGGTCCCACTAAGCCAAATTACAATGATGATAATGCGAAAGCGAGTGCTAATAATAATAGAAATAGCGAGCAGGCTGGAAGGGTGCAAGAGCCCAAACCACCAGATATCAACATGTAAGAAATGAGCCTAGTTTCAGAGGGTCCAATTGATACTGGCCAACGTCCAGACAACTCAGCTCAATACATGCGAATAGAAGAAGGAATGATAGTGGATTCTCCTATTTTGGAGAATGACATGCATGTCTAAGTCTTATTTGGGTCTTTCTTCTATAATTTTATAAGTTTTTAACGATAATATTATCATGGAATGCTAAAGGTGCTGCTGGAAAGGGGATTAGTAGGGCCTGCAAGGAATATCATAAGATGAATAAACTTGATATTATGGCTTTGTAAGAGACAAAGTGTAGTGGAGAAAATGCTAATAAAATTGTTAAGATTTGAATTTTAAGAAGTTCATTATGGTAAAAGCTAGAGGGTATAGTGGGGGCATCTGGATGACTGGATCCTTTGCAATAGGATGATATCGTGATTTAGCCCATTCTTTCTAATAACCAATATATCCATGCCCTGGTAGAGGAAACTCAGAGGACTCCTTGGGTTCTCTCTGTTATCTATGTAATCCCTAGAGAAAATGAAAGAAAGCAGGCGTGGAGGGAAATAAAGAAACTTGCAAGAACGGTAATGAAACCTTGGTTAATGATTAGTGATTCTAATTCCATTACTGACCCAAACAAAAAGAAGGGAGGAATTCCAGCCGATAGAAGAAAATGTAGTGAGTTTTCTACCTGGATATCTGAGTGCAACCTCATTGATATGAGGGCTAAAGGCACAAAATATACTTGGAGGGGTGCTCAGAGGGAGAATAGAAATTGAGTTTTTGAAAGACTTGATAGGGATCTTTGTAATGCTGATTGGCGTATATCCTTCCCTGAAGCTTTTATACAGTGCTTGACTCGTACCCACTCTGATCACCACCCGCTGTTGGTTTGGTGCGAAGGAGACAATGTGCAGCCCAAAAATAAGCCCTACAGGTTTGAAACCTTTTGGATGCAACATAAAGATTTTAGTAGGCTCCTGAGAATGTCTTGGGTGGAATGCAATAGCAACAACTTTGGCAAGATGACCCAATTGAAACAAAATATCGAGATGTGAAAAAACAAGTTTTTAGCAATATATTCTAAAGGAAGCACAAACTCAAGGCTAGGATTGATGGCTTTCAGAAGTGCAAGTCGTATGATAGAAACAGTCGATTGGAGGCGTTAGAAAAAGATCTCCAAGGCCAGCTTAATACCACTCTTGACCAAGAAGAAAGGTTTTGGTTGCAAAATTCCAAGGCTAATTGGATCAAAGATGGAGACCAAAATACTCACGATTATCACGTTAAAATAGTTATAAGAAAAAGGCAAAATAAAATTATTTCTCTAAGAAATGATGAAGGTAGATGGGTGGAGGATCAAGAAGAACTAGAAAGAATGACAGTTAACTATTTTAGCAAGTTGTTTCATGAAGAGAAGTTTGATAGGAGATATACTCCTTGCACCATATCTTTCCCTCCGATTAATAAGGACATAGTGGAATCAGCGCTACATACCCCATTGGAGGAAAGTATTAAAAGGGCCTTTTTAAATATTGGTGCTTTTAAATCCCCAGGAGAGGACGACATTCCTATTGCTTTCTTTCACAAAAATTGGAATGACATTTATAGGAATGTAAAAGAGATGATGCTGAATCTTTGGAGAAACCCGGAGGAAGTGAAGCTTATTAACAATATCCTGCTTGTGGTCATTCCAAAGGCGGAGAAACCAAAATTCTTTTCCCAATTTTGACCCATATCATTATGCAATGTTTTGTACAAAGGCTTTTCGAATATCTTAGTGGAAAAATAGAATCCCTTCGTCAAAAATAGAACTTCCCCCCATCAAGCCAGCTTTGTTCTTGGTAGAAATATTCATGACAATATCATTATTGTTCAAGAAATGGTTCATACGATGATAAAGATGAGAGGTAGTAAGGTCTTTACGACAATTAAAATCGATTTAACTAAGGTTTATGACAGACTAGCTTGGAGTTTCATAAAGTCCTCTTTGACCCGGTTTGGTATTCCCCCAGACTTGTGTACAATCATCATGAACTGTGTGACTTCTACCAACTTCTCTACTTTGTGGAATGGTCAAAGAACGGATGAGTTTGTTCTCTCTAGAGGTATTAGACAAGGCGATTCCTTGTCCCATTATATATTCATCATCTGTATGGATAAATTGTCGCACCTCATCTCTAAAGCTGTTGAAAATAAAATCTGGAGGCCGATGAAGGCAGGTAGAAATGGCCCAAATGTGTCTCATCTTATGTTCGCTGATAATTTAATCCTTTTCTCAGAGGCTACATCAGATCAAATGCGTAGCATTATGAGTATCCTAAAAGATTTCTGTAAAGAATCTAGCCATCTTATTAACCAAGCAAAAACCAATATTTTTTTCTCAAGGAATGTTCCATCGAAGACTAGACAGAACATCACTCACATAAGTGGGTAATCGGAGGTCAAAGAGATTGGTAGATATGTTGGTACTTTTATCCACAACTCCAGAAGAGAAAAGAATAGATTTGGTTACATTATTGATCAGATTAAAGCTAAGCTCCAGGGCTGGAAAACTAATTGGTTATCTATGGCTGGGAGGATTACCGTGGCTTAATCGATTATTGGTGCAATGGCTATTTATCCTATGCAACACGATCGCCTCCCCAAGAGTACTTGTTTGGCTATTGAGAAGTCACAACGTGCGTTCATATGGGTGCATGATAGCACCTTCAGAAAGGGCCATCTCATTAGATAGGAGATTCTTACCAAACCTAAAGGAGAAAGGGGGGTTGGGAATAAAGAAGTTAGACAAAGTTAATGAAGTCGTCCTGGTCAAAAGAGGGTGGCAATTGATCAATCAACAAAATCAACTCTGGGCACAAGTTTTAATAGGAAAATACGATAGACAGCAGAATTTGCAACAAACCATTATTGCCAATTTCACTATCATTCCCAAAATCCTCACTGAGATTAGCTAAAATCCAATCTTGCAGCACACAATTGAAGAATTTCCCAACCCTTTGAGGATTTAGCAACAAGGTCCACACAACAGAGGTTTTAGGGTAGTCGTTATTGGCATGGATAGGGGCATCAATGTCCGAGTCACAATACAGATAATTCAGGTTATTGTCTATTCTCCACTTCGCAGTCTTGGTCGCTGTTAGAATTTCTCCATGAGTTAATTGCCAAATAAAAATTTTTGCTCTTTGAAGACCCTTCCACTCCCAGATACTTTGCCACATCTTGTTATGGCTTTGAGTCTGGTTCACGAGACACCTGTAGATATGTTTTATCGTAAAGACCCCTTTTTAGAATTGACCTCCAAATCAACATATCGTTGCCTTCATCTTTCAATGGGGGAAACGTGTTCAAAATTTTCAAAAGATGATGATTTGAAAGAAGATGATCCAATTCAGAGATTTTTCAACTTCCATCTCTATTCATATAGGCACTCATCCTTTGGTTCACCTCCTCACACAACAAAACAAGAGAGGCTACATTCACAAGGATGATTCCTTCATCCATCCACTGGTCCTTCTGAAAAAAAGATACTCTCCCCATCACCTATCAAGTGACCTATGTTTGTTGTTACCATATTCCATATCTCAGCTAGACTTTTCCAAAGGATAGAGTGTTGGAAGAATTTATTTATGATTGCTACTTGGTCAATCTTGAAATTCAGGAATGAAATTATTCACTCGAATAAGAGTTACCCCTTGAGGATCAAAGAGATAAAAATCAAAAGATTAGCTAGAGAAGTAAGGGAAGCTACAAGAGAGGAGGATGGAAATCTGCAATGAGTTAACATTTCACTGGTATGACAACCTCCTCTTCACCAGTGGGTCAAGCTAAATACTGATGGAGCCTTGCGAGTTAACTTTGGGCCTGCTAGTTATGCAGGTGTGTTCAGAGATAGTGTGGGAGGTTGGATCTTGGGGTATAGGTGCAAGTTGGAAACTGTCAAAGCGATTCAGGCAGAGGTGAAAGCCATTTTTAAGGGTCTCTAGATAGCTAAGAGGAAGGAAATCCCCAAAGTTATCGATGAGAGTGACTCGCAATGGGCCATTGAGTTAGTTAGAAATCTCCCAAAGTTTCATCCTAGTCTCACTCGTCCAATAAAGAAGATCGTGGCACTCTTAGTAGAAAATTGGCAAGTGGTAATCAGGCGTACCTATAGAGAGGTAAACCAGGTGGCAGACGGGTTAGCTAATTTAATATTGGATTAGAATAGTAACCATGTGAAATGGGAACACCCTCTCTCATCCATCTCTTCAGCCTTCTTTGCTGATAGAAGTGGGATTCACTTTTACGGACAAAAAAGGATCATGTTGACGAATGGATTTTTGATGGTATAGAATTTCACAAATGAATTCTCGTTGCAAGTATAGTTTCTAAACCAATCACTAATCCTTTCATACAAAAAGTTGTTTGTCACTAAAACAAACCCCTAAAATTTATAAACCGAAGTATTCAAACCTCGGGTCGTTCTCCCTAGGAATTACAATAAAGTGTCTTGTTATTGGTTATGAGTTATTTTGGGGTTTTGGATAAGAAGCATGAAAAGTAAATGGCAATGAAAATAAACTAACAACTATAAAAGGCTCTTGGTAAGGTGTGAGAACTAGAAGTCCTATCCTAGTTATCCTTCTCAATTGTGATGAGAATTGTTCATTGCTACCACTTAGTTAACCCTTACTAATTAAAGGAAAGTCAAGTGGATGAATTGACTTGAGCCACAAGTCCTAGCCAACTCCCAAGGAAAGACTAGCTTTAGTGCACTCCAAACCAATTAGCAATCTCTCCAATTATCAATCAACAAAGGAATTAGATAACTCAAGTGTCACTAATTACTCTACCTAGGCCAAGAGGAACAAAATCTACACTAAAACTAAAAGAGACATTTCAACAAACACATAAAGTGCAAGAGAAGTAAACATTATTAAATGCAAGAATTAAAGGAATCTACAACTACAAAAACAAGAGATCAACAATAGAAAAGCAAAGAAGAACAATTGTTATGAATTACCTCTTATTGAATTGAAAGAAAATGGAAGGAACAATAGTAGATCTACAACAAAATATAAGAACAACATAAAGGAAATTACAACTAAAGAATGGAAGAAGAATGAATGTAACAACAAAGAATTGAGAGGTAGAAGGAGATGAAAGCATGAATTAAAATCTAGATCTAAAAACTAAACCTAATCCTAATCCTAATTCTAGAGAGAAGTGAGAGCTTCTCTCTCTAGAAACTAACTCTAACTACTAAACTAAGCTAATGATTAAAAGTATCCTTGATTCCTCTTCAATCCTTGGATTAAATAACATCAGAAATGAGTTGGATTGGGCCCACAAGGCTTCTAAAATCGCTGGCCACGTTTTGCTTTAAGTGAACTAGGTGGCAGCAACAGCGCGTGCGCGTAATATGCGCGTGCGCGCCACCATACGTGTAGCAACTATGGCAAATCTTATATCGTTTCGAAGCCCCAGATGTTAGCTTTCCAACCCAACTGGAACCGCATCATTTGGACCTCTGTAGCTCAAGTTATGGCCAATTAAGTGCGAAGAGGTCGGCTTGACAGCTTTCCGGTTCTTCCATTTCTTCATGAGTTCTCCAACTTTTCATGCTTTCTTTCTTCATTCCCTTGATCCAATCTTTGCCTCCTAAACCTTAAATCACTTAACAAACATATCAAGGCATCTAATAGAATCAAGGTGAATTAAATTTAGCTATTTTGAGTCCTAAAAAGCATGTTTTCACATTCAAGCACAATTAAAGGATAATATACAAAACCATGCTATTTCATTGAATAAATGTGGGTAAAAGGTGATAAAATCCCCTAAATTCAATACAAGATAAACCGTCAAATTGGGGTTTGTCAACCTCCCCACACTTAAACCAAGCATGTCCTCATGCTTAAGCCAAGAGAAAGCAAAGGGCATCAACATTTATTCAATGTAACCTATCTATATGCAACTATCTAAATGAATGCAAGTGCTTGGTCAAAATAAATCAATTCCCAAGAAACATATATGCACAAGGGCTAAGGACTAGCAAGTCTAATCCACAATTGAATTGAGTTATTAAATATTTTTACAAACTTGCATGAAAATTATGATCATAGGTGAGAACATGTAATTGAGCATCAAACCCTCACCGGTAGTGTTTGCACTCTATTCACTCAAGTGTTTAGGGTTGATTCACTCAATTCTCCTCTATTTCATGCTTTCCAAGATTTGTTTTTTTTTCTAACAATCGACATATATTTCATGCATGCATACATCTATCATGAGGTCTTTTCATTGGTTGTAATGGGGCTAGGGTCAAGGTAGGATGCATATTTGGTCAAGTGAGCTTGAAATTTGAATCTTTGATAAGCTTAAACTTCCCACCTAACCTATGACATCCTATACAATTAAGTTCTAATCTAGCTACCCATTTTTCACCTTTTCACATACTCATGCATTTTCTTTTCATTTCACAACTCATATGCATTGATCTTATTGAGCTTCACCTTGGGGCATTTTGTCCCCTTTTTTTATTTCTTTCTTTTTTCGTTTTCTTTCTTTTTCCATTTTTTTTTCTATACTTTTCATATATTTTTTTTTCTCATTTTTTTCTTTCTTTCAAACTATATACAAGAGTACCAATGCATAAGGTCTATACATTTAATCAATACATGAGCATGTACCCAATTCCCAATATTTACAATAATAATACAAAACTACCCTTTTATTCACCCAATGTCCCAAGGTTTCCACACTTGAATGATACACACACTCTAGCCTAAGCTAATCAAAGATCCAAATAAGGACATTTATTGTTTTTCGCTTTAAGGCTAGTAATGTGCTAAATTAAAGAATAAGTGGGATAATCGTAGGCTCAAATTTGGCTAACAATGGAAGAAAAAAAGGTAGGCTATTTGGGTAAGTGAGCTAAATGAAATGATGGCCTCAATCATATAAATGCATGAATACACAAAATAATGGACATAAAGAATCAAACAAATCAAAGATTACAATCATAGAAAGAGAATAATGCACACAAGAAGGAAAAATAAGTGGTTATAAGATGTAACCACATCATTAGGCTCAAATCTCACTTGCTTATGTTGTTAGCTCAAAAACATGATCCACAATATATATAATTCAAGCAAGTTTTATGAAAAGTTTTCACTCAACTCAATTGGTGCCCTATAGATAGAAATCTTGAAAAATCTCATTATTTTGACTAAGCTTATTGTGTATACATATGCAAAAATAAGAAAATGCAAGTGAAAATCCTAAAAACCTAAAATGAAATGCAAAAGTGTTGGGATTAGAAATTTGTCACCCAAGATTGCCGATCGGTCGGACGACCTCCCCACACTTAAAAGTTTGCACCGTCCTCGGTGCACTCAAAGATGAGCAAGGGGGTACGACGACTCTCCGGATTGCTATGTGTTCTTTCTTCCGCTTCCATGGTTGCTTGTGGTGCATTCGTTATGAAAAACAAAAATATAACACCATAAGATGAGAAGATATAAAAGCAAGGAAGCATACATTGTTGGAATGAGGTAAATCACTAGAATGAGGTGAGTGAATTAGTGTGACATTAAGAAATATTAGGTGTGTGAATTCTAAATTGCGCGGTTTAGAATACACATTAGCATAAAAGCTATGTCACAAAAGAAGCATGCACTTCACTTATCCTAGTGTGCTTGAGATGCTTTAAGTAAGCTTGTAAGGTAAGACAAGCATTAGAGAAGCATGAAAGCATTCAAGTCAAACATATGGATGGATATAATCATGAAATACAATGCATTAAGGTAAATGCTCAACATTATCCATCAAGAGATTGCCTAATCAAAGAATACGGTTCCAAATCACATGGTGGCTAGCTACAACATGCAATTCAAAAGAGTTATAAGCTCGAAGACAATTCTCAGCACTTGGTATTTTTTCAAAAGGTAAGCATGAAGAACTCAAAACCAAGTAACAAAATACAACCTCAATCATAGAATCCAACAAAGATTATCTAAAAACATTCATGCTAAAATAGCATTTAGGCAATAAGGGATATAGCAATGTGTAGTAAACAAAGTCAATACTCCAACACTTATGATGAAAAGAGAGAAAATAAAATGAAAACTAAACTAAAACTAACTAATCAACTAACTAACTAACGAAGTTGTTAACTAAAATAAATGGTTGTCAATGGTGTTTGGAAGTGTTGGATGAGGGGTAGGAGAAGGGAAGAAGAAAGGAAAAAGGGAGAAATGGAAGGAGGAGAAGAAAAGAAATGGATGGAAGAAAGGGCATCCACGCGCACGCACGCATGGCGCGCGCGCGTCGTTGGCTTATTTCGAGAGTGGCGCGTACGCGTCATGTGTGCGTACGCGCGAGTTGGTTTGTGCAAAAGGCACAACGTTGGCGCGGCGCAGGCACAACTCTCTGGAAAATGTGTGGAGGTTGGAACTTCTCAATCCACGCGTACGCACGCATGGCGCGCGCGCGTGGATGGTCGGAAATGCTGTAAGTGCGCGTACGCGCCATGTACGCGTACGCGTGGATGGTGCTCTGTTTTTCAAAATTTTTTTTTCTATGTTTTTGCACCAATCCAAGCATTCCAAACCTCCAAACAGCTACCAAAACACCATAAAACCTTATTTAACATACTTAAACTACCAAACATACTCAACTAACTAAACAAAACATGAAATTAAGCTAATTCTACCAATATATACAAAAGAGAAAATGAAAGGATTTTACCATGGTGGGTTGTCTCCCACCTAGCACTTTTGTTTATTGTCCTTAAGTTGGACTTATGGGGAGCTCCTCTCAAGGTGGCTTGTGCTTGAAGCTATCCTTGAACATCCACCAATGCTTGAATCTCCAATAAGCTCCATTCTTCAATTTTAATATCTTCAAGCCTTGATGGAGTTCTTCACAAACCATGGGCTCCCAAAATTGATCCTCATATATTCCCGGATCCCATATCTTATTTCCACACCCATCTTCAACTTGATTATCATTATTCCATTTGGGTGGCATGACCTTAGAATTCTCAATAAAGTGACCAAACATTCTCCTAGACCCAAACAATCTAGCTCTATACCAAACCGTGCAATTAAGCTTTGAACATGCAACCATAATGAACCTAGAATGATATTTCAAACCACTAACCATCTCCTTTTTACTCTTAAAGCCACAAATATGTCTAAGTTGACCATCCGTCTCAAGCAAACCATATTCAAGGGGAATAATAAAGCTTGAGTATAAGGAATTTACCCACTTGAATGAAAGAATGGATGGAGGTGGCTTGGGGAGAGGTATCTCCAATGTGCTAGCGAGCTTCACTCCCTTGTGTTCTTCCTTGTCAATCTCCACCTCTTCATAAACTTCTTCATTCTCAATCCTTTGTTCATCAACTTCATCTAGCTCGTCTCCATCACTCAAGTCATAAATGGGAGGTTGAGAGAAATCTACCTCCACATCACTTTTAAATTCATTGGGAGAGGGTTCTTCAAATTCAAAGGATTCTTCACCAAGAAGATTGGATGCATGATCTTCATCACCAAGGGAACTCAATTCTTGCTTCATTCTCTCCAAGTCTTCATATAGAATATGCCTTGGAGGTTGTGCACATTCCTCCTCAACATCAAATTTACTCTTCTTGGAGGGATTTTCTTTGATTTTAGCTTCCCATGGAAGTTCCGCATCTCCTAAGTCTTCAACCACTTCTTCCTTTTCTTTAATAATCATAGGCTCCTCCAATTGTTCTAACACAAAGTAGCATTCCTCCTTTTCCACCGGAGTTTCCAATCTTTCCTTCATGCTATGCTCTTTAATTGGTTCTCCACATGTGACCATGGGAGTGCTTTGAGTGCTCAAGCATTGGGAGGCTAAAATGTTTACTACCTTGGTCAAGGTAGCCATAAATTCTAGTGTCTCCCTTTGCATTTCTCCTTGCCCTTGAAGTATAAGGCTAAGGGTTTCATCCATTGAGAATTGGGGTGGATAAGAGGGTTCATTGTCTTGGAGAAAGAGTTCATTATAGGAAGGTGGTTCTTCTTGGTAAGGTGGTGGTGTGTATTGAGGTGGTTCTTGGGAGTAGTAATCTTGGAATTGTGGTTCCATGTATGGCTCATATGGTTCAAAAGGAGGTTGGTATGGTAGGTAAGGATCATGGTCATATGAAGGTGTTTGTTGAAAATAGGCTTGTGAGTGTGGTTGAGGTTCATGTTGAGGATATGACTCATAGGCATATGGTGGTGGTTCTTGAAAGTCACAAGGAGATCCACCATAGCCATTTGATTGATATGCATCATAGAATGGCTCTTCTTCATAGTGCATTGGTGGAGGTTGTTGCCAAGAGGATTGATCATAAGCATATGGCTCCTCCCACCTTTGGTTATCCCATCCTTGACACACATCTTCATTGTAGCTCCCATCACCTACAACATAGTTGTAATCACACTCATAGCCAAAATGAGAATTCATAATAAAAAGTAAAAATAAGAAACAAAAGCTAACAAGAAATAATGAAACAAAGTCCTAGAACTAGCAAAAACTAACAAGCAATCCAAAAATCAAGCTATTCACAATATTCACATATATACAATAACCAATAACATAACACCATTGCAACTCCCCGGCAACGGCGCCATTTTGACGAATGGATTTTTGATGGTATAGAATTTCACAAATGAATTCTCGTTGCAAGTATAGTTTCTAAACCAATCACTAATCCTTTCATACAAAAAGTTGTTTGTCACTAAAACAAACCCCTAAAATTTATAAACCGAAGTATTCAAACCTCGGGTCGTTCTCCCTAGGAATTACAATAAAGTGTCTTGTTATTGGTTATGAGTTATTTTGGGGTTTTGGATAAGAAGCATGAAAAGTAAATGGCAATGAAAATAAACTAACAACTATAAAAGGCTCTTGGTAAGGTGTGAGAACTAGAAGTCCTATCCTAGTTATCCTTCTCAATTGTGATGAGAATTGTTCATTGCTACCACTTAGTTAACCCTTACTAATTAAAGGAAAGCCAAGTGGATGAATTGACTTGAGCCACAAGTCCTAGCCAACTCCCAAGGAAAGACTAGCTTTAGTGCACTCCAAACCAATTAGCAATCTCTCCAATTATCAATCAACAAAGGAATTAGATAACTCAAGTGTCACTAATTACTCTACCTAGGCCAAGAGGAACAAAATCTACACTAAAACTAAAAGAGACATTTCAACAAACACATAAAGTGCAAGAGAAGTAAACATTATTAAATGCAAGAATTAAAGGAATCTACAACTACAAAAACAAGAGATCAACAATAGAAAAGCAAAGAAGAACAATTGTTATGAATTACCTCTTATTGAATTGAAAGAAAATGGAAGGAACAATAGTAGATCTACAACAAAATATAAGAACAACATAAAGGAAATTACAACTAAAGAATGGAAGAAGAATGAATGTAACAACAAAGAATTGAGAGGTAGAAGGAGATGAAAGCATGAATTAAAATCTAGATCTAAAAACTAAACCTAATCCTAATCCTAATTCTAGAGAGAAGTGAGAGCTTCTCTCTCTAGAAACTAACTCTAACTACTAAACTAAGCTAATGATTAAAAGTATCCTTGATTCCTCTTCAATCCTTGGCTTAAATAACATCAGAAATGAGTTGGATTGGGCCCACAAGGCTTCTAAAATCGCTGGCCACGTTTTGCTTTAAGTGAACTAGGTGGCAGCAACGGCGCGTGCGCGTAATATGCGCGTGTGCGCCACCATACGTGTAGCAACTATGGCAAATCTTATATCGTTTCGAAGCCCCGGATGTTAGCTTTCCAACCCAACTGGAACCGCATCATTTGGACCTCTGTAGCTCAAGTTATGGCCGATTAAGTGCGAAGAGGTCGGCTTGACAGCTTTCCGGTTCTTCCATTTCTTCATGAGTTCTCCAACTTTTCATGCTTTCTTTCTTCATTCCCTTGATCCAATCTTTGCCTCCTAAACCTTAAATCACTTAACAAACATATCAAGGCATCTAATAGAATCAAGGTGAATTAAATTTAGCTATTTTGAGTCCTAAAAAGCATGTTTTCACATTCAAGCACAATTAAAGGAGAATATACAAAACCATGCTATTTCATTGAATAAATGTGGGTAAAAGGTGATAAAATTCCCTAAATTCAATACAAGATAAACCGTCAAATTGGGGTTTGTCACATGTATCACCCACTTCGGAACAAAATAACCCAAAAAACTATTCATTGGTCAGCCGGCAAACCCTTAAATGAAGCTCAGTACCGCGGTGAAGTAGTCCTTGGTCTGCCGGGTTGAGGAATACCAAAGGAAACCAAAAAAAAAAATACTACAATAATATAGATTATTTTTTAGGATTATATGTGTCAAAAAAGAATTAAATTTCATCAAAAAAATAAATTTTGACACTATTTAAACTATGGAAATATGTGAATATAAAAATTTTGTCAAAAATAGTATTTTTAACATATAAGTAATTGTAAAAAAAGTTTAAATCTTATTTTGATAAATATTGACCATCAAAAATAATTTGTTAGAAAAATTTGAGAATATATTTTTTGTGATACTTATTAACCGTCAAAAATATTATTTATTTTGACACTTATTGACCATAAAAAATTCTTAACAAAAATTTTCAACAAAGAATGAGATGAGATCTTGAAACTGAAGAATAAACTGAGATTTTGAAGATAAAGAATGAGTAGTATGATCCCAAATTGAGAGCAATGTGATGCCAAAATTGACAGAGCTCAAAAAAAAGAGGAATAGTAGAGTAAGTTGAAAATAAATGAGTGTCAAAATTGAGGATAAATTTTCTATAATCAAATTATTCATCAAGAAAACATAGAGAATTTGACATTTGTAATATTTGTCAAAAATATATATTAATTTTTATACTTAACTATGGTGTTAAAAAAAAGGTGTTAAAATAACTCTCTTTTCTTTTCTTGTAGTGAAAAAATCCAAAGAACTACTACCAAAAAAGAGATTTATTTTTTCAAACAATATAAAAAATAAAAAATAATATAAATAATAAAGGTTCACAAATTATAACCAACTTGAGTTGGTCGATGAGTTCACTCATAAAATCACTTTTGTTCCTAATATTAAGATTTTGGAATGGAATCAATTTTGTCCTTAATATTTTAGATAGATTTAATATCTAAAAATAATTTTGATACAAATTAAAAATAAAATTGAATAAAATTAAATGTTTAGGATATTTTTAAAAAAAAATCAACCTTAGGGGACAAAAAAATTACTTTTACTTGTGTGTGTATATATATATAAAGGTTCTGACAATCGGTTCAGATAGGCCGGTTGAACCGTGAACCGCTAAAGAAAACAACTCAAACTAATGTCAAAACCACAGATTTCAAAAACCTCAATTAAGCTAGTGAACCGACCGAGAACCAGTTAGTCAAACCGAACCGTGACTCGGCCAATTTTTTGAGTGGGGTGCCAAACGTCGCCGTTTCAGCTGCTGCACTTAGCTTAGCCCTAACTCAAATGCCCAGATCCAGATTTCACTCATTCCAGAACGCTCTATCTCTCTCACACAGACTCAGTCCAGGGCAGGGCTCCTCTCAATCGAGCGCCTAGTCGTCCCTCACCTTCGTCCAGCCACCGCCTCATGCCGCCGCCATCGTTCCTTCGAGCAGCCAGCGTCTGCTCGCTCACTTTCCCTCCATCGCGCAGTAGCCATTGATATCAACCTTCCCTTCCATCGCGCAGCCATCGCAACCTTCCTCCGTCGTGTAGCCGTCGCAACCTTCCTTCATCGTGCAACCTAGCTTTGTCCCGTTCGAAGCCCATCGTGCAGCCATGCTTCCTTGTCTTGGTCACTCGGTGAAACTATCTCCCTCTTGCATGCTCTGTTGAAGGCTTCTTCTAGCTTCTAGGTAAATTTTTTTATGAGTAAATACCCTTTCCATCCCCTGACCTTTTTGAAAAATGACTAGCCGCACCCTAACATTTAAAAATTGACGAATCGGCCCCTATCTATTCGCTCCGTTAGACATATCGACCCTTCCGTGGCCCCTTCGGTTGAAACTCGACGGAAAATGCTGACATGTGACGGTGAGCAGGTGATCTGGCATGTACACATCAGCTTAATTTCTTAAGACAATTTGGCCCATTCCTAGTCATCAAAACGTCGTTGACAAACCCCAATTTGACAGTTTGTTTTGCATTGAATTTAGAGTATTTTGATAACCTTTTGTCACATTTAGCCTGGGAATTAGCATGATTTTTGTTATCTCTCCCATATTTGTGCTTAAGTGTAAAAACATGCTTTTTAAGCCTTATTTTGATGAATTCTAGTTCTTCTTTGATTCCATAAGATGCCTTGATGTGTTTGCTAGTAATTCCAGGATTGAAATAGGCTAGGCATGGATCAAAGGAAGCAAGGAAGGAAGCATACAAGTGGAGAGAAGCATAAAAAGTCCAAAGAAGCAAAGTCAGCCATGCACGCGCACGCACACAAGGCGCTCGCGCGCATGATGAATGGATTTTTGATGGTATAGAAATTCACAATTGAAATCTCGTTGTAAAGTATAGCTTCTAAACCAAACAATAATCCTTTCATACAAAAGATTGTTTGTCACAAGTAACAAACCCCTAAAATTAATAACCGAAGTATTCAAACCTCGGGTCGTTCTCCCTAGGAATTACAATAAAGTGTCTTGTTATTGATTATGAGTTATTTTGGGGTTTTGGATAAGAAGCATGAAAAGTAAATGGCAATGAAAATAAACTATAAAAGGCTCTTGGCAAGGTGTGAAAATTAGAAGTTCTATCCTAGTTATCCTTCTCAATTGTGATGATAATTGTTCATTGCTACCACTTAGTTAACCCTTACTAAAGAAAGGAAAGTCAAGTGGATGAATTGACTTGAGCCACAAGTCCTAGCCAACTCCCAAGGGAAAGACTAGCTTTAGTGGTATCTAAATCAATTAGCAACTTCTAATTATCAATCAACAAAGACATTAGATAACTCAAGCGTCACTAATTACTCTACCATAGCCAAGAGGAATAAAATCTATACTAAAATCCAACCAAGCATTTCATCAAACACTTGGAAGGCATAAAAGAAAAGCAAAGTAAATTGATAACAAAAATAGAATCTAACAACAATTATGGCAATGAATTAACAACAACAATCAAAAGGAACACAATTATTATGAATTACCTCTAATTGAATTGAAAGAAAATAGAAGGAGCAAAAGTAGATCTACAACAAAACATAAGAACAACATAAAGGAAATTACAACGAAAGAGTAGAAGAAAATTGAATGTAGCAACAAAGAATTGAGAGATAGAAGTGGAAGTAAGCAAGGATTAAAACCTAGATCTAAGAACTAAACCTAATCCTAATCCTAATTCTAGAGAGAAGTGAGAGCTTCTCTCTCTAAAACTCTAAACTAGAAGTGATTAGTCAAAAATTGATGTTATGTCCTATGTGATGGTGTGTCATGTTCCCCTTAATCCTTCATCCTTTTATTCCTTTCCCTTAGCAATTTGGCGCCAAAAATGGGTTCAGAAACCCTCTCAAATCGCCAGGCACGTGTTGCATTAATGAGGTCATGTGCCATCATCGGCGCGTGCGCGCATGGTACGCGTGCGCGTCCTTGGCTAGTTCTGCGATGTGCGCGCGAGCGCCTTGTGCGCGTGCATGGCTGACTTTGCTTCTTTGACTTTTTATGCTTCTCTCCACTTGTATGCTTCCTTCCTTGCTTCCTTTGATCCATGCCTAGCCTATTTCAATCCTGGAATTACTAGCAAACACATCAAGGCATCTTATGGAATCAAAGAAGAACTAAAATTCATCAAAATAAGGCTTAGAAAGCATGTTTTTACACTTAAGCACAAATATGGGAGAGATAACAAAATCATGCTAATTCCTAGGCTAAATGTGACGAAAGGTTATCAAAATACTCTAAATTCAATGCAAAACAAACCGTCAAATTGGGGTTTGTCAACCTCCCCACACTTAAGCCTTAGCATGTCCTCATGCTAAAATAGAAGGAACTAAGGGTTATAACATTTATTGAATGCAACTAAACTATATGAGTCCTATCTAAATGTAATTATCTAAAGCAATTGGAAATGCTTAGTTTAAACAAATCAATTCTCAAGAGAGCACGTGTAAGCACAAGAGCTAGGTAATAAGGACTAAGTCCAAACCACAATTGTATTGAATTGTCAAAAAGAGTTCAAACTTGCAAGAATATAGATAATATGGGTGAACACATGTGACTGAACTTTTGAACCCTCACCGGATGTGTATCCGCTCTATTCACTCGAGTGTTTAAGGGTCAATTCACTCAATTCCTTTCTAATCATGTTTTCCAAAATTTGATTTTCTTCTAACAATCAACACTTATTCAATGCATGCATACATTCATCATGAGGTCTTTCATTTAGGTTGTAATGGGGTTAGGGTCAAGGTAGGATCATTTATGGTCAAGTGGACTAGGATTTGAATCTTTGATTAGCATAGACTTTCCCACCTAACCTATTTAATGACCTATACAAATGCAAGCTATTCTAACTATCCATTCTTCACTTTTTCTCACGTATTCATGCATTCTTATTTGATTCACAACACCTATGCATTGATTTCTTTTTTTTTTATTGACTTCACTTTGGGGCATTTTGTCCCCTTTTATTATTATTATTTTATTATTATTTTTTTTTCTTCTCTTTTTTTTTCTTTCATTTTTCTTTTCTTTTCATCATTTTTTTTCTTTATATATATATATATATTTTTTTTTTCTTTCTTTCAAACTAAATACAAGAACATCAATGCATAAGGTCTCTACATTTGATCAATACATGAATATGTGCCCAATTCCTAAACATAAAAGTGTACTGCCCCTTTTTATCCCATCCAATGTTCCCAAGCCTTACCAACTTTGAATAAATAAACACTCTCACTAGCCTAGGTCAATCAAAGATCCAAACAAGGACTTTTCATTGGTTTTCCGCCTTAGGCTTGTAATGTGCTAAAATAAGAATGAGTTGGTTAAGCATAGGCTCAAAATTGGCTAACAACGGAGAGTAAAAGGTTGGCTATTTGGGTAAGTGGCAAATGAAATAATGGCCTCAATCATACAAATGCATGAATACAAGAAATGAATGGACATATAGAATCAAGCAAATCAAGGATCACACTCATAGAAAGGGAACAATTGCACACAAAAATGGAAAATAAGTGATTATAAAATGTAACCACTTCAATAGGCTCAAGTCTCACAAGCTTGTGTTCTCAATTCAATACATGCTTCACAAAGTATGAAATTCAAGCAAGTTGCGCCAAAAGTTTCCTTCAATCAATTGGGTTAATGCCCTATATTTAAACTTCTTGAAAAATCTCAATGTTTGACTAAGCATTGTTGTGATTGAAAAATTCAAAAATTTTCCTTAGTTTACCCTTTTCTTTTTCACTCAAAACCAATTTCTTATGCAAAAAGGGTGACTAAGTTTCACTTAAAACATGATTTCTAATCACAACCACAAACTAAAAAGAAGAATATACAAAAGAAGATATGCAAAAATGTATAAAGAAAAATCCAACTAAAATATGGAATCTATCATCCAAAATATCTAAAAATACCCAAAAGCATCAAAATATCTAAAATCCAAAATAAGCAATAAAAGTATCCAAAGCAAACTAGAAATGCATCAAAATATATACAAAAATGTGCAAAATGAGATAACTAGGCCGAAAAAGTTCACCGGTTCCCAAATAATGCTACCGGTGCCCTCCCCACACTTAAAACCAAGCATCGTCCTCGATGCTAAACCGGAGGATCAGTGGGGGGTACAACGATAGGCTCTGGCTCTGACTGTGGCTGCGGGACCGGCTCCTCCTGAGTCTGTGGCGGCTCTGTAGTGTCAGGGGCATCCTGCTGAACCGGCGCCTCCGCGTCCTCCTCCTGATGATCCAGCTCATCGGAGGCCGGAGAATCGGGAAGCGGAGGTAGCTCGGCGCCCAGAGAGATAAGTGCCTGGTCCATCCGATCCAAACGGCGTCTGACATGGCGTCGCTCTCGCTCTAAGAATCGGAAGAGACGCTGGACCAGGAGATAGGTAGGCTCAGGTGCTGCTGGAGGGCCTGTAGATGATGAAGGAGCTGCGGTCGTAGAGGATGATGGGCCAGCTGTAGGGGCTGGTGGTGAAGGTGTCCCTACGACAGCTCTAGCCCGAGAGCGGCGTCTAGCAGGTGGCTTCTCGTGCACCCAAACACCCCAAGGGATAGTAACCTCCCTGTCATCTGCATCAGCTGGTGGTGGTCGCACATCGTCATCTGACCACGGGACATCAGCTAAGGCCGCCATACTCGTGACCAATGTAGGAAATGGAAGTAGGCCACGAATATGCGCCCGCCACATGCACTGTCGGATAAGTCTAGGGAAGGAGACATCCTTCCCCTCCATAACACACCCGATCAGCAGAAGCATCTCCATGGGGACCTCAGAAAAGTGGGTGGTAGGCAGGACGTAGTGGGCGAAGATCATCTGCCAAGTCCTGGCCTCCCTAGTCAAATGAGTGAATAACATCCCTTTTGGCTTGGTGTTGCCTGCGTCCATAACCCATGAAGCATCCGGTATCCCAATCACACGCCGAAGCGCCTCATAATCAAAAGTCATGGTATGGATGGCTATCTCAGCCTGATGATGGGCACACAGGTCATGCGGAATGTGTCGGCAATGTAATGCCTCCCCAATGGCGGTCTCGGTGACCATAATCTCTCTACCCCGCACCTGAACTGAATCCAAAGTCGGACGGAAGAAGTTGCAGTAGAATTCCTTTACCCAAGATATATTTATGTCACCCAAATCCCGGTCAACAAAGTCAATACCTAACTCAAGGATCCGACCGGTAATGCGCCGTCTCACATCATTAGGTAGGAGCAACTTCTTCTCAATATTTAGCTTCGTTGTTCGATATCTAGAGAACCGAAGCTCACAGTAGAGATTGAGAAATTTGTCCGGATTGGTAGAAGGCAACTGCTGATTCTCTTTATCCTCGTCATGCAATGGATTCTTAGCATAGTGGAAAAAGAAAGAAAACGAAAAAGAAAGAAATAAAAAAGGGGACAAAATGCCCCAAGGTGAAGCTCAATAAGATCAATGCATATGAGTTGTGAAATGAAAAGAAAATGCATGAGTATGTGAAAAAGTGAAAAATGGGTAGCTAGATTAGCCATTTTGACGATTGGATTTTTTGTGTGGTTTAGAATTTTCAAATGAAATCTCGTTGCAATATAGTTTCTAAACCAACAATAGTCCTTTCATACAAAAATTTGTTTGTCACAAGTAACAAACCCCTAAATTTATAAACCGAAGTATTCAAACCTCGGGTCGTTCTCCCTAGGAATTACAATAAAGTGTCTTGTCATTGGTTATGAATTATTTTTGGGGTTTTGATAAGAGGCATGAAAGATAAATGGCAAGAAAGTAAACTAATGGCTAAAAAGGTCTTGGCAAGGTTGTGAGAATTAGAAGTCCTATCCTAGTTATCCTCCTCAATTGTGACCACAATTGTCCATTGCTACCACTTAGTTAACCTCTAATAATGGAGGAAAGTCAAGTGGATTAATCAACTTGATTCCACAAGTCCTAGCCAACTCCCAAGGGAAAGACTAGCTTTAGTGGTATCTAAATCAATTAGCAACTTCTAATTATCAATCAACAAAGACATTAGATAACTCAAGCGTCACTAATTACTCTACCATAGCCAAGAGGAACAAAAATCTATACTAAAATCCAACCAAGCATTTCATCAAACACTTGGAAGGCATAAAAGAAAAGCAAAGTAAATTGATAACAAAAATAGAATCTAACAACAATTATGGCAAGGAATTAACAACAACAATCAAAAGGAACACAATTATTATGAATTACCTCTAATTGAATTGAAAGAAAATAGAAGGAGCAAAAGTAGATCTACAACAAAACATAAGAACAACAATAAGGAAATTACAACAAAGGAATAGAAGAAGATTGAATGTAGCAACAAAGAATTGAGAGATAGAAGTGGAAGAAAGCAAAGATTAAAACCTAGATCTAAAAACTAAACCTAATTCTAATCCTAATTCTAGAGAGAAGAGAGAGCTTCTCTCTCTAGAAACTAACTCTCACTACTAAACTAAGCTAATGATTAAAGTATGTCAATTCCTCTTCAATCCTTGGCTTAAATAACATCAGAAATGAGTTGGATTGGGCCCACAAGGCTTCTAAAATCGCTGGCCACGTTTTGCTTTAAGTGAACCAGGTGGCAGCAACGGCATGTGCGCGTACTATGCGCGTGCGCGCCACCATACGTGTAGCAACTATGGCAAATCTTATATCGTTTCGAAGCTCCGGATGTTAGCTTTCTAACCCAACTGGAACCGCATCATTTGGACCTCTGTAGCTCAAGTTATGGTCGTTTAAGTGCAAAGAGGTCAGCTTGACAGCTTTCCGGTTCTTTCATTTCTTCATGAGTTCTCCAACTTTACATGCTTCTTTCTTCATTCCCTTGATCCAATCTTTGCCTCCTAAACCTTAAATCACTTAACAAACATATCAAGGCATCTAATAGAATCAAGGAGAATTAGATTTAGCTATTTTAAGTTCTAAAAAGCATGTTTTCACTCTTAAGCACAATTAAAGGAGAAGTTATAAAACCATGCTATTTCAATGGATAAATGTGGGTAAAAGGTGATAAAATCCCCAAAAATCAATACAAGATAAACCCTACAAATGGGGTTTGTCAACCTCCCCACACTTAAACCAAGCATGTCCTCATGCTTAAGCCAAGAGAGAAACAAAGGGTATCAACATTTATTCAATGGAAACTAACTAAATGCAATCTACCTATATGCAACTATCTAAATGAATGCAAGTGCTTGGTCAAAATAAATCAATTCCCAAGAAACATATATGCACAAGGGCTAAGGACTAGCAAGTCTAATCCACAATTGAATTGAGTTATTAAATATTTTTACAAACTTGCATGAAAATTATGATCATAGGTGAGAACATGTAATTGAGCATCAAACCCACACCGGTAGTGTTTGCACTCTATTCACTCAAGTGTTTAGGGTTGATTCACTCAATTCTCCTCTATTTCATGCTTTCCAAGATTTGTTTTTCTTCTAACAATCAACATTTATTTCATGCATGCATACAAGTATCATGAGGTCTTTTCATTGGTTGTAATGGGGCTAGGGTCAAGGTAGGATGCATATTTGGTCAAGTGAGCTTGAAACTTGAATCTTTGATAAGCTTAAACTTCCCACCTAACCTATGACATCCTATACAATTAAGTTCTAATCTAGCTACCCATTTTTCACTTTTTCACATACTCATGCATTTTCTTTTCATTTCACAACTCATATGCATTGATCTTATTGAGCTTCACCTTGGGGCATTTTGTCCCCTTTTTTATTTCTTTCTTTTTCGTTTTCTTTCTTTTTCCATTTTTTTTTCTATAATTTTCATATTTTTTTGTTTTTCTCATTTTTTTCTTTCTTTCAAACTATATACAAGAGTACCAATGCATAAGGTCTATACATTTAATCAATACATGAGCATGTACCCAATTCCCAATATTTACAATAATAATACAAAACTACCCTTTTATTCACCCAATGTCCCAAGGTTTCCACACCTGAATGATACACACACTCACTAGCCTAAGCTAATCAAAGATCCAAATTAAGGGACAATTATTGTTTTTCGCTTTAAGGCTTGTAATGTGCTAAATTAGGAACAAGTAAGTTAATCGTAGGCTCAAATTTGGCTAACAATGGAAGATAAAAGGTAGGCTATTTGGGTAAGTGAGCTAAATGAAATGATGGCCTCAATCACATAAATGCATGAATACACAAAATAATGGACATAAAGAATCAAACAAATCAAAGATTACAATCATAGAAAGAGAATAATGCACACAAGAAGGGAAAATAAGTGGTTATAAGATGTAACCACATCATTAGGCTCAAGTCTCACAAGATTGTGTTCTTAGCTCAAAACATGATCCATAATATATATAATTCAAGCAAGTTCTATGAAAAGTTTTCACTCAAATCAATTGACATGCCCTATAGATAGAAATCTTGAAAAATTCTCATTATTTTGACTAAGCTTATTGTGTATACATATGCAAAAATAAGAAAATGCAACAAAAATCCAAAAAAAACCTAAAATGAAATGCAAAAGTGTTGGGATTAGAAATTTGTCACCCAAGATTGCCGATCGGTCGGACGACCTCCCCACACTTAAAAGTTTGCACCGTCCTCGGTGCACTCAAAGATGAGCAAGGGGGTACGGCGACTCTCCGGATTGCTATGTGTTCTTTCTTCCGCCTCCATGGTTGCTTGTGGTGCATTCGTGATGAAAAACAAAAATATAACACCATAAGATGAGAAGATATAAAAGCAAGGAAGCATACATTGTTGGAATGAGGTAAATCACTAGAATGAGGTGAGTGAATTAGTGTGACATTAAGAAATATTAGGTGTGTGAATTCTAAATTGCGCGGTTTAGAATACACATTAGCATAAAAGCTATGTCACAAAAGAAGCAGGCACTTCACTTATCCTAGTGTGCTTGAGATGCTTAAAGTAAGCTTGTAAGGTAAGACAAGCATTAGAGAAGCATGAAAGCATTCAAGTCAAACATATGGATGGATATAATCATGAAATACAATGCATTAAGGTAAATGCTCAACATTATCCATCAAGAGGTTGCCTAATCGAGGGAAAAGGATCCAAATCACATGATGGCTAGCTACAACATGCAATTCAAAAGAGTTATAAGCTCGAAGACAATTCTCATCACTTGGTATTTTTTTCAAAAGGTAAGCATGAAGAACTCAAAACCAAGTAACAAAATATAACCTCAATCATAGAATCCAACAAAGATTATCTAAAAACATTCATGCTAAAATAGCATTTAGGCAATAAGGGATATAGCAATGTATAGTAAACAAAGTCAATACTCCAACACTTATAATGAAAAGAGAGAAAATAAAATGAAAACTAAACTAAAACTAGCTAATCAACTAACCAACTAACTAATTAACTAACTAAAATAAATGGTTATCAATGGTGTTTGGGAGTGTTGGATAAGGGGTAGAAGAAGGGAAGAAGAAAGGAGAAGGAAAGAAATGGAAAGAGGAGAAGAAAAGAAATGTGTGAAGGAGGGACATCCGCGCGTACGCGCGCATGCCGCGCGCGCGCGGATGGCTTATTTCGAGAGTGACGCGTACGCGTAATGTGCGCGAGCGCGCAAATAGGTTTGTGCCAAAGGCACAACGTTGGCGCGGCGCAGGCACAACTCTCTGGAAAATGTATGGAGGTTGGAACTTCTCAATCCACGCGTACGCACGCATGGCGCGCGCGCGTGGATGGTCGAAAATGCTGTAAGTGCGCGTACGCGTCATGTACGCGTACGCGTGGATGGTGCTCTGTTTTTTCAAAAAAAAATTTCTATGTTTTTGCACCAATCCAAGCATTCCAAACCTCCAAACAGCTACCAAAACACCATAAAACCTTATTTAACATACTTAAACTACCAAACATACTCAACTAACTAAACAAAATATGAAATTAAACTAATTCTACCAATATATACAAAAGAGAAAATGAAAGGATTTTACCATGGTGGGTTGTCTCCCACCTAGCACTTTTGTTTATTGTCCTTAAGTTGGACTTATGGGGAGCTCCTCATCAAGGTGGCTTGTGCTTGTATTCATCTTGGAACTCCCACCAATGCTTGGTTCTCCATTGTGCCCCAAGATTCTTCATGGATTGAGCCAAGTTTTGATGGAGTTCTTCACAAGCTTGGGGCTCCCAAAGTTGATCCTCTTCTTGTAATCCGGGATCCCACACTTTGTTTTCACACCCGTCTTGAGGTTGATCATCATTATTAGTCCAACCGGGTGGTGAGTAAGGTGAATTCTCTATATAGTGGCCAACAAGCCTCCTAGACCCATCTATTTGAGCACTATTCCCACCTTTGTATTCAACTCTTGAAGTATCAACCAAAATGAGCCTTGATTTGCAACGCCAACCACGAAACATCTTTCGCTTACGCTTCATCCCACAAAGCATTCTAAGTTGACCATCCGTTTCAAGCAAGCCATACTCAAGTGGGATAATAAAGCTAATAGAAATGAATTTTACCCACTCAAGTGAAGGGGTAGATGACAACTTAGGCAAAGATGCTTCCAAAGATCTTGACAAAGCATAACCAACCCTCGTTCTTCTATTTCTAGGGACTTCCACCTCTTCACAAGATCTCTTAATCTCAATCCTTTGTTCAACAATTTTATCTAAACCTTTTCCTTTACTCAAATCATAATAGGGAGGGTGAGAAAAATTTACCTCCTCAACGCTTTCAAATCCAACCGGAGAAGGTTCTTCATGCTTAAAGGATTCTTCACCACTAAGACTTGATGCTTGATCTTCATCACCAAGGGAACTCAATTCTTTCTCTATCCCATCCAAGTCTTCATATGGGATATGCCTTGGAAGGTGTGCACTTTCCTCCCTAGCATCAATTTCAATCATCTTGGAGGGGTTTTCTTCAACTCTATGTTCCCATGGAAGCTCCGCATCTCCTAAGTCTTCAACCAATTCTTCCTCTTCTTCAACAATTATAGCTTCCTCCAATTGTTCCAATACAAAGCAACTTCCCTCGTTCTCCACCAATATCTCCTTCATGTTATGCTCTTCATTTGTTTCTCCACATGTAGCCATGGGAGTCCCTTGAGTGTTCAAGCATTGGGATGCTAACCGGTTTACCACCTCATCCAAGGCGGTCATGAATTGTTGCACATCCCTTGTCATCTCCTCTTGTCCTTGAAGAAGAACACCGAGGGTTTCATCCATTGAGGATTGGGGTGGATAGGAGGGTTCATTGTCTTGGAGAAAGGGTTCATTATAGGAAGGTGGTTCTTCTTGGTAAGGTGGTGGTGTGTATTGAGGTGGTTCTTGGGAGTAGTAATCTTGGAATTGTGGTTCCATGTATTGCTCATATGGTTCAAAAGGAGGTTGGTATGGTGGGTAAGGATCATGATCATATGGAGGTGTTTGTTGAAAATAGGCTTGTGAGTGTGGTTGAGGGTCATGTTGAGGATATGACTCATAGGCATATAGTGGTGGTTCTTGGAAATCACAAGGAGATCCACCATAGCCATTTGATTGATATGCATCAAAGAATGGCTCTTCCTCATAGTGCATTGGTGGGGGTTGTTGCCATGATGAGTGCCACATCATTAGGCTCAAGTCTCACAAGATTGTGTTCTTAGCTCAAAACATGATCCATAATATATATAATTCAAGCAAGTTCTATGAAAAGTTTTCACTCAAATCAATTGACATGCCCTATAGATAGAAATCTTGAAAAATTCTCATTATTTTGACTAAGCTTATTGTGTATACATATGCAAAAATAAGAAAATGCAAGTAAAAATCCTAAAATCCTAGAATGAAATGCAAAAGTATTGGAGTTAGAAATTTGTCACCCAAGATTGCCGATCGGTCGGACGACCTCCCCACACTTAAAAGTTTGCACCGTCCTCGGTGCACTCAAAGATGAGCAAGGGGGTACGGCGACTCTCCGGATTGCTATGTGTTCGTTCTTCCGCTTCCATGGTTGCTTGTGGTGCATTCGTTATGAAAAACAAAAATAAAACACCATAAGATGAGAAGATATAAAAGCAAGGAAGCATACATTGTTGGAATGAGGTAAATCACTAGAATGAGGTGAGTGAATTAGTGTGACATTAAGGAATATTAGGTGTGTGAATTCTAAATTGCGCGGTTTAGAATACACATTAGCATAAAAGCTATGTCACAAAGGAAGCATGCACTTCACTTATCCTAGTGTGCTTGAGATGCTTTAAGTAAGCTTGTAAGGTAAGACAAGCATTAGAGAAGCATGAAAGCATTCAAGTCAAACATATGGATGGATATAATCATGAACACAATGCATTAAGGTAAATGCACAACATCATCCATCAAGAGGTTGCCTAATCGAGGGAAAAGGATCCAAATCACATGGTGGCTAGCTACAACATGCAATTAAAAAGAGTTATAAGCTTGAAGACAATTCTCATCACTTGGTATTTTTTTCAAAAGGTAAGCATGAAGAACTCAAAACCAAGTAACAAAATATAACCTCAATCATAGAATCCAACAAAGATTATCTAAAAACATTCATGCTAAAATAGCATTTAGGCAATAAGGGATATAGCAATGTATAGTAAACAAAGTCAATACTCCAACACTTATGATGAAAAGAGAGAAAATAAAATGAAAACTAAACTAAAACTAATGAATTAACTAACCGACTAACTAATTAACTAACTAAAATAAATGGTTATCAGTGGTGTTTGGAAGTGTTGGATGAGGGGTAGGAGAAAGGAGAAGGAAAGAAATAGAAAGAGGAGAAGAAAAGAAATGTGGTGAAGGGAGGAAATCCGCGCGTACGCGCACATGCCGCGCGCGCGCGGATGGCTTATTTCGAGAGTGATGCGTACGCGTCATGTGCGCGAGCGCGCAAATAGGTTTGTGCCAGAGGCACAACGTTGGCGCGGCGCAGGCACAACTCTCTGGAAAATGTATGGAATGTAGAACTTCTCAATCCACGCGTACGCACACATGGCGCGTGCGCGTGGATGGTCGAAAATGCTGTAAGTGCGCGTACGCGCCATGTACGCGTACGCGTGGATGGTGCTCTGTTTTTCAAAAAAAAATTTCTATGTTTTTGCACCAATCCAAGCATTCCAAACCTCCAAACAGCTACCAAAACACCATAAAACCTTATTTAGCATACTTAAACTACCAAACATACTCAACTAACTAAACAAACATGAAATTAAGCTAATTCTACCAATATATACAAAAGAGAAAATGAAAGGATTTTACCATGGTGGGTTGTCTCCCACTTAGCACTTTTGTTTATTGTCCTTAAGTTGGACTTATGGGGAGCTCCTCATCAAGGTGGCTTGTGCTTGTACTCATCTTGGAACTTCCACCAATGCTTGGACTTCCAATAAGCTCCATCATTCAAGATTAATATCTCCAAGCTTCGATGGAGTTCTTCACAAACCATGGGCTCCCAATGTTGATCCTCATGTGTTCCCGGATCCCATATTTTGTCTTCACACCCATCTCCAAGTTGATTATCATTAATCCATGTGGGTGGTGAGCAAGGTGAATTCTCAACAAAGTGACTAAACATCCTTCTAGACCCATGTACTCTAGTTATACACCAACCTTTGCTATCAAGCTTTGGACATGTGACCATAATGAACCTAGAATGATGCTTCCAACCACTAACCATCTCCTTTTTACTCTTAAAGCCACTAATTTTTCTAAGTTGACCATCCGTCTCAAGCAAACCATATTCAAGGGGAATAACAAAGCTTAAGTATAAGGAATTTACCCACTTGAATGAGAGAATGGATGGTGGTGGCTTGGGGAGAGGTATCTCCAATGTGCTTGCAAGCTTCACTCACTTGTGTTCTTCCTTGTCAATCTCCACCTCTTCATAAACTTCTTCATTCTCAATCCTTTGTTCATCAACTTCATCTAGCTCGTCTCCATCACTCAAGTCATAAATGGGCGGTTGAGAGAAATCTACCTCCACATCACTTTTAAATTCATTGGGAGAGGGTTCTTCAAATTCAAAGGATTCTTCACCAAGAAGATTGGGTGCATGATCTTCATCACCAAGGGAACTCAATTCTTGCTTCATTCTCTCCAAGTCTTCATATAGAATATGCCTTGGAGGTTGTGCACATTCCTCCTCAACATCAAATTTACTCTTCTTGGAGGGATTTTCTTTGATTTTAGCTTCCCATGGAAGTTCCGCATCTCCTAAGTCTTCAACCACTTCTTCCTCTTCTTCAATGGTCATAGGTTCCTCCAATTGTTCTAACACAAAGTAGCCTTCCTCCTTTTCCACCGGAGTTTCCAATCTCTCCTTCATGCTATGCTCTTCTTGAGCCATGGGAGTTCCTTGAGTGTCCAAAAGTTGGGATGCTAACCGGTTTACCACCGCATCCAAGGCGGTCATAAATTGTTGCACATCCCTTGTCATCTCCTCATGTCCTTGAAGAAGAACACCAAGGGTTCCATCCATTAGAGGTTGGAGTGGATAAGAAGGTTCATTGTCTTGGAGAAAGGGTTCATTATAGAAAGGTGGTTCTTCTTGGTGAGGTGGTGGTGTGTATTGAAGTGGTTCTTGGGAGTAGTAATCTTGGAATTGTGGTTCCATGTATGGCTCATATGGTTCAAAAGGAGGTTGGTATGGTGGGTAAGGATCATGGTCATATGGAGGTGTTTGTTGAAAATAGGCTTGTGAGTGTGGTTGAGGGTCATGTTGAGGATATGACTCATAGGCATATAGTGGTGGTTCTTGGAAATCACAAGGAGATCCACCATAGCCATTTGATTGATATGCATCAAAGAATGGCTCTTCCTCATAGTGCATTGGTGGGGGTTGTTGCCATGATGATTGATCATAAGCATATGGCTCTTCCCACCTTTGATTGTCCCATCCTTGATACACATCTTCATTGTAGCTCCCATCACCTACAACATAGTTGTAATCACACTCATAGCCAAAATGAGAATTCATGGTGAAAAGATAAAATAAAAACAAAAGCTAATAGAAAACAAAAGAAACAAAATTCTACAACTAGCAAATAAAGCAAAAAGCAAGATATTCACACTATTCACATATGTACAATAACCAATAACATAACACCATTGCAATTCCCCGGCAACGGCGCCATTTTGACGATTGGATTTTTGACGGTTTAGAAATTCACAATTGAAATCTCGTTGTAAAGTATAGTTTCTAAACCAACAATAATCCTTTCATACAAAAGATTGTTTGTCACTAAAACAAACCCCTAAATTTATAAACCGAAGTATTGAACCTCGAGTCGTTCTCCCTAGGAATTACAATAAAATGTCTTGTTATTGGTTATGAATTATTTTTTGGGGTTTTGATAAGAGGCATGAAAGATAAATGGCAAGAAAGTAAACTAATGGCTAAAAAGGTCTTGGCAAGGTTGTGAGAATTAGAAGTCCTATCCTAGTTATCCTCCTCGATTGTGACCACAATTGTCCATTGCTACCACTTAGTTAACCTCTAATAATGGAGAAAAGTCAAGTGGATGAATCAACTTGATTCCACAAGTCCTAGCCAACTCCCAAGGGAAAGACTAGCTTTAGTGGTATCTAAATCAATTAGCAACTTCTAATTATCAATCAACAAAGACATTAGATAACTCAAGCGTCACTAATTACTCTACCATAGCCAAGAGGAACAAAATCTATACTAAAACCCAACCAAGCATTTCATCAAACACTTGGAAGGCATAAAAGAAAAGCAAAGTAAATTGATAACAAAAATAGAATCTAACAACAATTATGGCAAGGAATTAACAACAACAATCAAAAGGAACACAATTATTATGAATTACCTCTAATTGAATTGAAAGAAAATAGAAGGAGCAAAAGTAGATCTACAACAAAACATAAGAACAACAATAAGGAAATTACAACAAAGGAATAGAAGAAGATTGAATGTAGCAACAAAGAATTGAGAGATAGAAGTGGAAGAAAGCAAAGATTAAAACCTAGATCTAAAAACTAAACCTAATTCTAATCCTAATTCTAGAGAGAAGAGAGAGCTTCTCTCTCTAGAAACTAACTCTCACTACTAAACTAAGCTAATGATTAAAGTATGTCGATTCCTCTTCAATCTTTGCCTTAAATAACATCAGAAATGAGTTGGATTGGGCCCACAAGGCTTCTAAAATCGCTGGCCACGTTTTGCTTTAAGTGAACCAAGTGGCAGCAACGGCGCGTGCGCGTACTATGCGCGTGCGCGCCACCATACGTGTAGCAACTATGGCAAATCTTATATCGTTTCGAAGCCCCGGATGTTAGCTTTCTAACCCAACTGGAACCGCATCATTTGGACCTCTGTAGCTCAAGTTATGGTCGTTTAAGTGCAAAGAGGTCGGCTTGACAGCTTTCCGGTTCTTTCATTTCTTCATGAGTTCTCCAACTTTACATGCTTCTTTCTTCATTCCCTTGATCCAATCTTTGCCTCCTAAACCTTAAATCACTTATCAAACATATCAAGGCATCTAATAGAATCAAGGAGAATTAGATTTAGCTATTTTAAGTTCTAAAAAGCATGTTTTCACTCTTAAGCACAATTAAAGGAGAAGTTATAAAACCATGCTATTTCAATGGATAAATGTGGGTAAAAGGTGATAAAATCCCCAAAAATCAATACAAGATAAACCCTACAAATGGGGTTTGTCAGCGCACATCGCAGAATTAGCCAGGGACGCGCACGCGTACCATGCGCGCACGCGTCGATGAGGGCACATGACCTCACTAATGCAACACGTGCCTGGCGATTTGAGAGGGTTTCTGAATCCATTTTTGGCGCCAAATTGCTAAGGGAAAGGAATAAAAGGATGAAGGATTAAGGGGAATGGGGATCACTTTTTGACTAGTCATCACTCCCAACCACTAATCACTTTTAGTTTAGAGTTTTAGAGAGAGAAGCTCTCTCTTCTCTCTAGAATTAGGATTAGGAATTAGGGTTAGATTAGGATCTCATAGTTCTAGGTTTAATTCAAGTCTCCTTCTACTTCTACCTTCAATTGATGATTGCTACACTTTGGTTCTTCTCTCTATCCCTATTCTCTTGTTGTAATTTCTCTTATTTTGTTTCTAGGTTTTGTAATCATGATACTCTTGTTCTCTTTATTTTCTTTCAATAATGCAATTTGAGGTAATTCATGATAATTGTGATTTTCTTGATTGTTGTTGTTAATTCTTTACATTCAATTGTAGTTAGAATTCATTCTTGTTGTGATTGACTATACTTTTCTTTTGTGCCTTCCAAGTGTTTGATTAAATGCTTGGAAGAATTTTAGACTAGAATTTTATGTTCTTGGCTTGAGAAGGTAACTTAGGATTTCTTGAGTCACTAGTGTCCAATTGATTGATAGTTGATAGCCATTAACTCTAGCCTTCATTAATCCAATTAGTGGAAAGCTAGGACTTATGGACTAAGATTGATATAACTCACTTGACTTTCCTTTGTTAATCGATTTAAGGATGACTAAGTGGGATTAATCCTTGCAACTACCATACTTGTGGCTAGTGATAATGATGAAGACCCTTGACAACCAAACCTTGCCAAGACCATTTTGTGAATAAAGTTTTCCTACCATTTACTATTCACATTCCTCATCCAAAACCCCAAAATAAACAAGTCCATAACCAATAACAAGAACACTACCCTGCAAGTCCTTTGAGAGACGACCCGAGGTTTAAATACTTCGGTTTATAGATTTTAGGGGTTTGTACTTGTGACAAACAAATTTTTGCATGAAAGGATTATTGTTGGTTTAGAGACTATACTTCAACGAGATTTCATTTGTGAAATTCTAAACCGTCGAAAATCCGTTCATCAGTCGTCGTTTGAAGCGAAGGAGAGACGCGCGTTTTATTGACCCTCTCCCCCTTTCTCCCTTACATGTAGCTTCAGTAGGGAAATCACCCCCACTTAGAACACATAATTACATACGAACCCTAGGAAAGTGAAACAGTTTCCTCCAAAACAAGTTGACTAAGAGTTCCAGCAAGGAGGTGGCGAAGGCTTTGTTGATGGAGACGTTGACGGTGGTACAAAGGTTAGTGTGGTTTAATTCGTTCGCTACTTTCTGAGTTGGTTGTACTTTGTAAACTTGGGTTTTTGTAATCTTTTTTTGATACCCTTAGTCACTTTCATTGGTTATGATTGGTGTGGATGAATATAGTAGCTAGTTAATCAAAAGTGTTGCACATTTTTCTTCTGGCAGATGTCATAGGGTTGGTTCGAAAGGGATTCCGATGGAGTGTTGCACTACTCTGATGGAAAGGTAGAAACATTTCCTCCGTTAGATATAGACTATATTAACTTCAAGGATTTAGTGGAAATGTTTACGGGTTTAGGGTATACTAGCTACAAAGAGGTTTATTGGTATGATGGTACTGCCCCTGACTTGGAATCTGGATTGTATGTTCTTAAGGGAGATAAGGAGATTAACCAGATGTGTGACAAAAAGATGGAGGATATGGAGTCTGATTTTCTTGTGATCTATTTTGAACACAATGTTAGCAATCCAGATTATATTGTTGTAGGTAGTACAATGGATGAAGCTGTTGAAGTTGATTCTTCCTCTTTTGACGATGGATATGAGACCACCGAAGATGAGCCCTATAAACCCCCTCCACCTGGTTTTGAATCCAGTAGTAGCAGTAGTGGTGAAGAAGGTAAGGCCAAGAAGAAGCCTGTGAGCAAGACTAAAAAGGGTGGAATGAGTGTGAAACTGAAGAGGAGTGTTGGAAAGCCAGATACTCCTAAGAAGAAGAAGAGTAATGCGCCACCTGGTGGTATTAATGACAAGGAATTGTCTCCTAGGACTAAGAAGAAAAGGGCAAAAAGATATGTTGGAAGAGTCAGAAAACATATCTTGTCACAAGAAGGAGGATGTAATGTACCAAGGAGTGGGCTTAACACTAAAGCAGGTAATGGGCCAGGTGGGGTGGATCCAACTCCAGAGGCAAGGGGTAGGCCCAGTTTAGAGCCTGCTAATGAGGAGGTGGACTTAGACATTGACAAGTCCTATGAATATGAATCTGAGGCATTTAACTCTCCCATTTCTAGTGAAGAGGATGAGGATAGACCAAGATATTCTGATTTTAATGAGGAAGCTGAGTATGGTGAGGTTGAGTTCCAGATAGGCCAGCAATTCACTACTATGGAGCAGTTTAAGCAAGCATTGAAAGACTATTTTGTGTTCGAGGGTAAGGAGCTGCAGTATTTGAAGAATGAGCCTAAGAGACTTAGAGCTAAATGTGCTGAGGAGGATTGTTCCTGGCTTGTGCTCTGTTCCTATAACAGCCAGAGCCTTTGCTATCAGATTAAGACACTCTATGGAGAGCACAACTGTAGAAGAAATCTGAGCAATAATATGGCAACAAGAGCTTGGGTCACAAGCAAACTGGTTAAAAGGCTGCTAACCCAACCACTTATGACACCAAAAGAAGCATTGGAGCATATGAAACAGGACTACAATGTCCACGTAAATTACAAGATGATCTATCGAGCTTTGAAGGTTGCTAGAGAGGAGACAGTTGGTAAGGAGAGAGAACAGTATGGCAAGCTTCATGACTATATGAACGAAATTCATAGAAGCAATCCGGGGTCTACTGCAATGGTTGATGTAATCCCACAACCAGAAGGGCGTCCACTTTTTAATAGGTTATACATATCTCTTGACACATGTAAGAAGGGATTTAAGGCGGGTTGTCGGCCTCTGATTGGGTTGGACGGTTGTTTCCTAAAAGGCTACTTTGGTGGACACCTACTATCTGCTGTTGCACAGGACGCGAACAACCACTTCTTTGTTATATCTTTTGCTGTGGTTGAATCTGAAAACACTGAATCTTGGAGATGGTTTTTGAAGATACTGCAAGATGATATCGGGCCAGTCAATGAGCGTTGATGGAACTTTATGTCTGATCAACAAAAGGTATTAAGTTTCCTCTTTTCAACTGTTTGATTATGTTAGCTTGGCTGGTTTTATCTAAATTTTCAATGTGTGTATCTTTTTAAAGGGACTGGCTAATACATTGCACGAAGTTATGCCGCAAGCACACCACAGAAATTGTGTGCTCCACATATGGAAAAATTTCATCAAGAATTTTAAAAACAAGCATACTAAAGGGTTGGTCTGGAAGGCTGCTCGGAGCACAACGATGAAGGACTTCAGAAGGTCAATGGAGCTTATCAAGAAAGTGAACAATGCAGCCTATGAGTATCTAAACAAGTTCGAAGCAGCTGCATGGAGCAAGGCATATTTTAGTCACGGGCCTAAGGCAGACAACATCACGAACAACATGTGCAAAGTGTGGAACGCAAAAATTGTCGAGTACAGGGGCAAACCGATCTTAAGTATGTGTGAAGAGCTTAGGAGCTACATTATGCGCAAGATAGTAGGGCATAAACACAGATTAGGCAGGTGCACTGGGAAGCTGGCTCCAGTTCAACAATTAAGGTTGGATGAGTATGTTATACCAGAGAGCAACAAATGGACTGCAGAATGGACTGGGGATGATGCTAGAGTGTTGTTTGAAGTGCAAAGACACCAAACTAGAGTTGCTGTCAACTTGCAGAGACAAACTTGTGCCTGCAATGTTTGGCAATTAACACGTAACATCTAAACTTCTCATTCAGTTTATAATTTATTTTAGGTTGGATCTGAAGCAATATCACATGCTGTTCACTGGATAACTCTCAGGGTTACCTTGTAAACATGTTGTTGCTGCCATAGCAAAACTGAGGCGACAGAATTTAAGGCCAGAGGATTTTGCACATAAGTGGCTAACAATGGATGCCATTAGAGCTACTTATGGGGATTCAATCAAACCAGTTAATTCTGAGGAATTCTGGGAAGAAACTAATAGGCTCCAACCTGAGGCACCAAACATTAAGAGACTCCCTGGAAGACCAACTAAAAAGAGGAGTGTTGATGTGGTGGCAGAGGCTCAGATGAGAGAACAAGGACACAAGGTGAAGAAGAGCTTCCAAGTGACATGCAGCAAATATGGACAGAAGGGGCACTATCATAGGACATGTAAAGGTGCACCAGCAAACCCTAATTGGCAACCAAAGAGAAAGAAGCCAAAGCAACAACCAACTGGGCAGCAATCAAACCCTATAAATGTAACCCCAGAACAGGTCATGTTGTAAATTTTGGTAACTCAAAATTTATGTGCCTAATTTTTTTGCCTAGCTGAATCTAAATGGGTCCTGTATTTTTTTTTGTGTTGCACAGAATTTGGATGGAGTTGAAGCAAGTGGAATCAACAACGTGGCTGTGACACCCCAAGACCCAGTGGTACCCCTTTTTGCTGTTCTAGATTTAGTTTTTTTGTTGGGTAGAAAACTGATATGGACTGAAGTCCCACTTGAAAAACACTTCCTCTTTTTATTGTCCCTATCAGGCTAAGACAAAAAAACAGAAGAAAAAACTTCCCAAGGTGAGGACCACCCCCACACAACTCAAAGAACCAAAAGTGGAGATCCCACTTTCACAGTCTGCACCACTACAACCAGAGGTCTTTTTTATTTGTCAAACAACTATTGGACTATAACAAAATTTTAGCCCTCTATTCCAATTATGAATCCTGATTTTTTGTGTTTTTCATTAGGGAATTGATGCCAATGCTGGACCTTCAGTGCCAAGTAACCAAAACCCTATCAACTATGGACCACAATCTGAAACGGGGCAAACAATGGATGTGACTAGCAACAGAACACCACAAGGTCCGAAACAACAGAATAATACTGCTGAGACTGGTTTAGGAACTACACCCACCTTCAAATTTGTCCCCACACCTGGACTGAGAAAACCTACTGTATCCAAGAGGAGATATTGCTTAAGGCCACTCGCGATGAAATGACTAACTCATACACATGGTAGAGCAGCATAGGAGTGGTGTCTTTTGTCTTTTTTTAGGTTATTTTGGATCCACAATGTATTAAAGGCTGAGACCTATTGTTTAATGACTTAAAGTATGTAACAAACTACTAGTGACCTTTTGTTTAGGGAGTAAACATTTAGCTCAACAAAACACTTTTTTTTCCAGCTGTTACATCAGCAGACTAAACTATGCCTATGTGTATAGTATTATGAATGAAACTCCTTTGCTTTTGGATATAAATCACACTGTCCAGGATTTCATAGATCTGTAACTATTACACAAAGTTAGATTATCATTAATACAACAAACTCACAATCCATGCATATACAACATAGTAACTACATACCCAAAAGCAAACTTTTCATATTTTAACATTAACCATACATCTGCAACAACATACAATCTATGTCTTAGACTACAGCGTATTTCATTGCTACTAATACAATCAACATGGCTACCATGACATAGACCCTAAACCCAATACTCCATTTCTTTGAATTTCCTTCAATTGCCAAATCCACTTTGTGCTCCAATTGCTCAAACTTGTTCTCTAGCATCAACATTCTTCCATCTACATCAATGTCTTCCTCATGCACAAAATGATAGGAAATCAGCTCATCCAGCCACATGAAGTAGTTGCAGTGAGGTCGTTCTGTCTGCAATTGCAGTTATCATGAAGATCATTCATTCAAGCACAAAGGCAAACTGACTACAATAATCAAGACTGGAGGAACACTTACACGATAGTGACAACAACCAAGGAAGATTCTATCTGGGTTCTTGGCAGTTGCAGATCCTTGCATGATTGCATAACTTCCACACTTGCATTTAGAGTGTTGAAACTTCACCTTCTTTCCTCCACTAGCGTTACTCGAACCCATCCTACCCTTCCTCCAACCACGACGGGTCTGAGCGGCTGAGGATAGCTCTGCATCACTCATAGTTGCTACTTGATTTAGGGTTCCAAGAGGGGGAGAAAGGGGGAGAGGGTCAATAAAACGCGGGTCTCTCCTTCCCTTCAAACGACGACGTTTTGATGACTAGGAAAGGGCCAAATTGTCTTAAGAAATTAAGCTGATATGTACAGGCCAGATCACCTGCTCACCGTCACATGTCAGCATTTTCCGTCGAGTTTCAACCGAGGGGGCCACAGAAGGGTTGATATGTCTAACGGAGCGAATAGACAGGGGCCGATTTGTCAATTTTTAAACGTTAGGGTGCGGCTAGTCATTTTTCAAAAAGGATAGGGGCCGAAAAGGGTATTTACTCTTTTTTTATTAACTATATTGAACCATTGTTTGATTCTGTGAAGCTCTGTGAACTGTGAAGTACTGAAGTCACTGAAGTGTGAGCTGATTTATTGAAGTGTGAAGCTCTGTGAATAATTTTTTTTATTAGCTATAATTGAATAATTGTTTGATTCTTCTAGCTTCTAGTTCTAGGTAATTTTTTATTAACTATGTGATTTATTGATTTTTATTTTTCTGTGAACTGTGAAGTGTGAACCAAAGTTCTGTGAACTCAAACTGCGAACTAATTCAACTGAAGTTACCGAACTAAACTGTGAACTTTGTTAAATAATTGTGAATAATTATTGTTAGTTAAGCTGTGAAGTGTGAACTGTGAACTATTGAATTTGTTTATTTGTTGAATAATTGTGAATAATTTTGAATAATTATGAACAACTCTGGGAGGTCAACTAAGTTTTAAAAGTGTGTTTCAAAATAAAGAGGCACTTCATGAAGTTGACAAGCAAGTGGCTAGATGGTTTTTGGATTGTAGGATTCTTTTCAATGCGGTTACGTCACCATTTTTTCAAGATATGTTGGATGGTGTTGCTAGCATTGGGCCTGGTTATAAAAGGTCCTTCTTATGATAAGCTGGGGGTTAACTTATTAGCCGATCTCAAAAGGGAGTGTCAAATAGTTGTTGATAGCTATAGGTCTGCTTGGAAAGAAACTGGATGTACCCTCATGGCTGATGGTTGAACAGATCAAAGGCAAAGAACGTTGATTAATTTTTTGATTTATTGTTCGAAAGGGTTGTGCTTTGTGAAATCTGTAGATGCTTCAAATGTGGTAAAAAATGCTTCAAGCTTGTTTCACTTGTTTTTGGAGGTGATTGAATGGACTGATAATATTATTCATGTAGTGATTGATAATACAGCAGATTATGTTGCTGCTGGTAGGCTTATTAATCAGAAATTTAAAAATATTCACTGGTCACCTTGTGCTGCTCATTGCTTGAATCTTATTCTAAAAGATATAAGCAGCATGCCACATATTTCTAACCTTGCAACATGTGCTTCGAAGATTACCGTGTTTGTGTATAATCATATGGTGTTCTTGTCCTGGCTAAGACAAAGAACTACTTGGAAGCAGATTGTTCGTCCAGGTGCAACTTGTTTTGCCACTGTCTTCATCACATTGAAGAGTATCTTTGAGCGCAAAGCGGATTTACAAGCATTGGTTATTGATACACACTTTACCGGACACAAATTAGGAAGGAGTGCTAATGGTAGAGTTGTGAGTGCAATTATCCTAGACAACAAATTTTGGGATGATTGTTTTATCGTATGCAAACTTGTGCGTCTGTTGATTAAATTGATGAGGTTGGTAGATACCGATGATAAACCATCATTGGGATATGTCTATGAAGGTATGCTGAAGTTAAAAAATGGAATCAAAGAAATGTTCAAGCATAGTAAGACTGCATATCAACCTTACACAGAGATTATCAACTCAAGATGGGACAAACATTTGAAAAAAAGTCTTCATGCAGCGGCTTATTTCTTGAATCCTGCTTGCTTTTTCGATGAAAATTATAAAGAAGCACCTGATGTCATGCGAGGTTTACTTGATCTTGTTACATTGCATTTCAAGCTTAATAATTTAGATTCAGTTGAGGCAATGAAAGAAATACACTTATATAGAGATTGAAAGGAAAGCTTTGATAGGCCTGAGCTTTTCGAGCTGCAAAAAAACTTCAACCTGGTAAGAATATCTGTTTGATAATAACTTATTTAGTTATTTTATGTTTTCATTTTCTTAATTTGATAACTAATACTTGAGCTATAGGATTGTAACTTGTAGATAAATGGTGGAGGTTGTTTGGTGGTTCTGCTCCATGTTTACAAAACATGGCAGTTCGCATTCTTAGCCAAGTGATGGTAAGAATTATTGTTGGTCTAGAATTTCTCAATAGAAAAGAATTACTTCATTTGAAGCATAGTTCTAAACCAACTAATAACTCTCCATCAAAGTTTTAATTTGGTTGTCACAAGTACAAACCCTAATAAAAACTGAGAGTATTTAAACATCGGGTCGTCTCATAAGGAATTGCAATGAAGTGCTCAATTATTAGCTATGAAAGAACAAGGGGGTTTGATTTGTTGATTGACAAGAAAAGTAAATAACAAGAAAGTAAATGACAATTAACTAATAAAGGAAAGGAAAAGAACTCTTGGCTAAGGCATGAAAATTGAGATCACCATCCTTGTCTACAAACTATATATTGACAATTATGAGGAACCAACCCATCAAGTCTACTTCTATGTTTGAAGTAAGTCAAATAGGCTTGATCAACATCAACCCATAAGTCCCAACCGAGCTACTAATTGACTTAGCAGTAGGCTAGTGTTAATGGGTATCAAATTGACCACTAAGGATTCTCAAATCACCAATTCAATTAGACACAATGACTCAAGGTCACCCAATTTCCTTAGCCTAGGCCAAGAGTATAGAAAACTACTCTATAACTAGTGAAAATATTTTATCAAACACCTAGAGTGCAATAAAAGTAAACATCACAAAATGCAAGAATTAATAAAAGCTATAACTAAAATAAGCAAGAAATCAACAATAGCAAGTAAGATAAATATAAAAAGACATGGAAACATAAAATTGCATTAGGGAAAATAAAAATCCAACAAGGGTTCATGAAAGTAAAAATGGCAACATAAAGAAATTAATAAGAAAGACTAAGAAGATTAAGATAATAGAACAATAAAATATAAAGAGAGTTGAACTAAAAACAAGAATTAAAACTTGGATCTAAGAAAATTTGACCTAAACTACCCTAAGTTGAACTAAAAACAATAATTTAACTCTCTAGAATTCTAACCTAAAACATGATGAAAACTAAACTATGACTACTCCCCCCTCCCCTCATTTTCTTGTAATTCTTGGGTTCAAAAGCATCAGAAATGAGTTGAATTTGGGCCTCCTTGAGCTCAGAAATCGCCTCCAGCGTATTGCCTTTAATGAGGTCACGTGCCGCTTGTCATGCGTACGCATGGGTCATGCGTACGCGTGACTGGCAACTTTCCTTATCACGTGTACGCGTGGGCCACGTACATGCGTCGCTGGCAGATTACCAAAATCCCATTTCTTCATGAATTCTCCATTTTTGCATGCTTTTTCTTCATTTCTTCAACCCAATCTTTGCCTTCTAAACCTGAAATCACTTAACAAACATATCAAACATATCAAGGCATCGAATGGAATTAAAGTGGATTAAATTTAACCAATTAAAAGTCTAAAAAGCATATTTTTAACCATTAAGCACAATTAGGAGAATTTCATGAAACCATACTATTTCATTGAATAAATGTGAGATAAGTTAATAAAATCTCATAATTTCAACACAAGATAAACCACAAAATTGGGGTTTATCACCAAGCATCTGCTTCTTCAGGGTGTGAAAGGAATTGAAGTCTTTTTTATCAAATTCATACAAAAAGAAGGAATAGATTGAAACATGATAGGCTAAGTGTATTGTGTATGTTACATATAATTTGCGTCTTAAATCCAGGTAATATATATTTCATCATTTCATTTCATGTCATTAGATTTTTTGTAGTTAATATACTAGGCTTATCATATATTATATTTAATTTGTTAGGACAGAAAGACAACAAAGAAAGCAAAAGGTGCAATATATATGATCCAATCGATATTGAAAGTATTGATTTGGTTGACTTTTGGGTGACGGAAGAGGTTGTTGAAAAAGAGCTTGATCTTTCAAGTAATATTAAAGACTTGCTTCGTGAGTATTATAGTTTATTGTCTGATCATTTATTACAATAGCTTTAATCTTTGATTTATTGATAATGTGCTATATATTTTGTTAGATGAGATTGATGCTGATTTGGATCAAGGTGGTGGTGGTGGTAGTAGTACATTTTATACTGCATCACTTGATTTTTCTGCTCCAAGTAGTGGAAATGAAGGTGATGATATCAACGAAGCAAATCTGCAGCAAGTTATGGCAAATTTTGATGATTGATGACAAACTTTGATCACTTGGATGTTGACATTTTATGTTTGATTGGTTGTTTTTGTTATTTGACTTTTGAGTTTGTATTTGAATGAGATCATAACATTCTGGTTTATGTAGTACTTTTAATTTGGATGATATTTTAAAGTTTATATTAGACTATAATTATGTTTTAATATATTTATTTATATTTTATTTATTATTTTATTATAAAATTTTTTTCGGTTCAACTAGAACTGATTAAATTTATAAACCAATAAATCAATAGTTAGAATGGTTTGATGACCGATTCTATTTTTAGAACCTTGATATATATATATATGAAAAAATTAATTGTACTAGTCAATTAATTATTATTTTAGAGAGGAATAAAAAAATCAACTCAATAATTATATGTTTTAAATTATAATTTTTATCATCCATTTATATTTATGCTTTTTTATTTATTAAATTTACTAATTTTTTTTATATAAGTTAATATTTATAGTTAATGTTATTTTAATTATTTATTATTAGTTATTTTCTAATATTTAATATTGATTTACATATATGTTAAAAAAAAAATTTCACATTGCTCTTGAAGTCGCGTTTAAGGGATGCGAATTCTTTATTGGTTTTGCTCTCTAGCTCAGCGACTTTAAATAAAGTGGAAATGTGGACTGCTTTAGCGACTTCAGTATAGTACAGGCGTCGCATGTCGGTTTAATGATTTTATGAAAAATCGTAAACCAATTCAGCGAATCCCAATTAATAACTGAAAAAAAAAGGAAGTTGTCACTGTAAAAAAACATAGCTAAATAATATATTTTAAAAAGATGAAAATTTAATAAATAATTCTCAAAACAGTTATATCTTAGTTAAAAAAAAAAAAACTCTCCCATTTGTCAATCCCTATCCATGTAAATAATGTAAGAATGTAAAATATTTCACTCCGTATAGTAGTATTTTATTTATTGAGTAAAGTATCATTTTTGTCTCTAATATTTGGGGTAAATCTTTAAGTTGTTCCTAACATTTGAATCATCCTATTTAAATTCTTAATGTTTCAAAATTGATTCAATGTTGTCCTGCCGTTAGGAATCTGTTAACCGAATTGACGGTAGGACAAAATTGAGACGATTTTAAAATGTTAGGGACTTAAATAGGACGAACACGTTGGGGACAAAAAAGATACATAGAAATAAATTTGAATTTTATCCTTCAATAATATTAATTTTTTACGGTACATAGTTATTCAACTATTTTTTAATCACATCTAAGTAAATTACACTTAATCACATTAATTTTATTCTAAATAAATTTATTTTTTTTATAATTTTATCCTTAAAAATTTTTACTTATCCTAAAATGTTTGTAGAATGACTAGTACGTAAATTTGTGGGGAAAAAATGATAAATATACAATAAAGTAATGTGATTCTAGTCATTTTACAAACATTTCATGATGAATAAAAATTTTTAAAAATAAAATTATAAAAAAATAAATTTATTTATAATCAAAATAATGTGATTAAGTGTAATTTACTTAAATGTAATTAAAAATAATTGAATAACTATGTATCATAAAAGATTGATATTAGTGAAGGATAAAATTAAAATTTATTTTTATGTATTATTTTCGTCCCCAACGTTTTCGTCCTATTTAAGTCTTTAACGTTTCAAAATCGTCTCAATTTTGTCCTGTCGTCAGTTCTGTTAACAGAACAATAGGACAACATTGAGTCAATTTTAAAACGTTAAGAACTTAAATAGGACGATTCAAATGTTAGGGACAACTTTAAAACTTATCCCAAACATTAGAGACAAAAACAAAACTTTACTCTTATTTATTCATGTTGACAAGTATTCGGTGGAATGAGCAACCTTGACAATTATTGTTGGAAAGCTAACTTCAACTCATTCCAAAATATGACTTTGGATTGTTCATATTTAATGGTACACATGATGCATGTGTCACCCATCCTTGCTACTTATAGTTGACAAATGCAAAGTTTTGTCCTTTTCAAAGCTATATTCTCGCTTAATTTCAATGGCCCAATTAAAAAATTATTATTCAATATATAAAAAATTATTTAAATAATTATTTAACTATTTTTAAAATTTTTATTTAATTTAAATACTATTATATTAGTAAAAATAAAAATGTTGATATTTATAACTATTATTTTAAAATCATTTGCCTAATATAATTAAACACTACAACAAATAAAGGTTCTCGCAATGGTCAAAAACCGTTGCTGTAGATTGAAAAACCGTTCCTAAAACTTTAAGCAACGCTTTGACAACGGTTTTTGACCTGTGGTATATGCGGCCGTTGCCAATACTCAAAGGCAACAGTTTTTTACCTAAGACAACGGTAACAAAAAAATCGTTGCCAAAGTTATTAGTATAGACAATGGTTTTGATAGAAAATTTTAAACAACGGTTTCGACCCGTTACTCGATAAGGAACGGTTTTAAATCGTTCTCTTTCATGATCCAACGGTTTAAAACCATAACTGAATAGGCAACGGTTTTAAACTGTTGTAGTTTTATTATTCACAAAGGCAACGGTTTTAAAGCGTTACCCTTAGTGTCGTTTTTTGACAACGGTTTTAATACCATTGCCATTCAATAATCGTCTAAGACAACGGTTTTAAAACGTTACCATTAATTTTGTTTTTTGGCAACGGTTTTTTAAAATTATTTCTTTTGTGACTTTTGACAACGATTTTTTGTAGTTATATATTTTTTTATTTACAATAATTTTCTCATATTGCATTAAAATTAATATTCCAACTATTTTTTTAATTTAGTGTCAACAAAATAACCTTAACTATTTGAATCAAATTACTAAAAAAAATTAATTGAATATTTACCATCAAATTTGATTTTTAAAGTATTCTATAAGATTCATACATATTTGTGAATCTTTTAGAAGTCAAATAAACTAAGATACTTTAAAATTACATAATAAGAGTCTAAGTCATAACCATATCTAATCATAAAGAAAAGAGATTGATATATTACAATAGCAAATAGATTCCTCATCATCTTCACAAATTGGTGATTTTACTCTCTAATATTTGATCTTCACAATTTGTGTGATCAAGTTCTTTTTCTACTTCATAATAATTTTCCTGTGAACAAAAAAAATTAGCAAATTAAATATAATGTTAAGCCTAATGCTAATAATTGAAGGAATGGAAGTTTGATTTAGGCTTACCAATAGCAGTAGTTATGTTGGATGTGATTAGGATTATCACATTTGGAGATGATATTAACTTGTCAATCTGAGTTAGTAATGCATTTACAACCTGAAATATTCATATTTAAGGATTACTAACGCACTACGCAAATACCCAAAAAAATCCAACATCTCTCGGTTGCATTTTTTAAATGATATTTAACATTCTCACACACTATTTAAAAAAAGAAAGAAAAAAAAGGAATAGCGGGGAAGAAAAGGGGTATTTTCCTCCAGGAAGGACCAGAGAGATTGGTATACCCGAATAGAATCTGAAGGTTCTGAACCGAATATAGCAGCTTTCCTCGCCGCAGCAAGGCTTTCAACTTCATCTGCATGATCACACACTTAACCCAAAGCACATGACAAGCATATATCATTAAGTTAAATATTGTTCTACCTCACCAATCAAAACAAATACTAGATTGCTTTCTTCTTTACCATTTCTTGAATCTTTTGGAAAAGTTTTGCAACCTAAACAACAAGGAAACACAATTGTGCATTCAGTGCAACAATACAACATAATAACAGTTCATCTATCAATAACCTCTGAAGTGATAACAAATTGGAAATTCATCAACTACAAAGCATTGGTACTTCTAATAACTATTGTACATGCATACCAGCTTGCCATTTTCAGAAAACCATTTACTGAATAAAGAATGTGCATTCACTTCAATAACTTGGCACTGTGGGAATCTGAGAATGTGGCATTCACTTTAATTCTATTTTTCTAGATAGAACTCATTATTGTTTGTTAAGAATCTATCCAACAATTTTACTTGCATTAGTAAAACTAGATTCAAATAAATAAAGATAAACATGATTAGCTTAAAACACATTCAAAATGATATTATTTGTGAGTTCTATGCTATTAGCTTTTAGTTCAATTCTAATCCATTGCTTCTAAATTTTGGTGAGATTACAGTCAACATCCCTAAGTTTCAGAATCCACAAGTTTCAGGTTCATATCACTTCATTTGATTAATTAATTATCAATTAGAAATGGAGCCCTGATTTCATAAACCAGTTCAGAGTCTTCAGCAAACAACTGACCTTCCAGTGACTTATCTAAGTCTACAAAATATATATGAACATGAAACTTGTACTCACTTAAAATAGACTGATATATCTTTAAAATTCTTTTGAAATCAACTCAAAATTCTGTTTACATTAAAAGTTATAGCATCTGTAAGTTGGTACTGCAGAACCAGAAAACCAGAAAAATCTGCAGCAACCACTAAACTTCAAAAAATTATATCTTCCAAACCACTTGGGCAAATTTCCTGAAATTTTTATGGAATTTTCAAGAGACACTAAAGTTTTACAGAAAAATAATTTCATCTAAAAATTAGGTCTGGAATGCTCCCAAAAAGTCATTCATTCTGCTGCCAATTATGCAGATTTCTGCAGAAATTCTGCACAAAGTATTTCTAACAACCTCACATACCAAATCCTATATTCAAGCCTAGGATTCATCTAAAACCACATTTCTAACTTTCTTTTCACTAACCAAAGTTGCCCAAGAACTCTTAATTCAATATATCACAATTTCATATCATAGGTGCAACGTAACCATATTATCATAGCATCCATTCTTCAGCATCTCATCTATAACAACATATCTCATGTTCTTATTCATCAAATGAATTTCCAGCAACCATAGCAACATTCCATACACAAAATCATCATCAACAAGTACTAGAAACAAGTATAACTTCAAAATACACAACATCGTCAATAATCACTATATTAAATCATTAAACCAATCACCAACTACAGCCATGATTCAACTCAATTCTAACAATTATTCACACAAAGCAACCATAAACTATTTGCAGTTACTCATTTAATTTTATTGGCATTCATAACTTAAAACATTTATTTTTAAAACAAATCCCCTACCTCAATTAGTCGAGACCGCAGAATTTAAACACGACAAACCCTCTTATTCTAAATTCACAGCAGCAGCGGCTTAGACCCAGCAGTAACAACAGCAGTAACATTATCAATAATCATAGCTATAGGGGCTGAAATAAAATAAAATGAGAATAGGGTAACCAATGAAATAGCAGCAGAGCAAGAATGGAAACAGAGCAAATTAGAGGAAGGGATCTAGACCATATCAGAGGTACTTCGACGGCATCCCCCCTTTTTTTGAAACCGCAACGGTGATCATGGCAGCAGTGGTGGCGGCTGAACAGCCCTCTGCCTCTCGGCACAAGCCTCACACGACTCATTTCCTTATTCTCAAGGCTCCTCCCTCCTTTCGCACATGCAACAGATGATGGCGGCCATAGAAGTAGCGGCAGCGCTAGAGCCTTCGATGGTGACGACGGGGTCACGACGTGGCGGCGGTGACAGAACACAACAGCAGTGATGGTTCTAACGGCGACTGGTCCCTCAGCGGTGGTAGAACGCGACGGCTCTTCTCCTCCGACGCGGGCTCCTCTCCTCCTCGCGACAACGCCGGCGACGACTCCCCATAGACGTCGACTGGGCGGCGCGATTCCTTCCTCCATCGCGGTCCTCTCTCTCGCCTCAGTTCTGATCTGTAATGAAGATGACTTCGCGGACAGCAGCGGCGGCAAGGCGCGGCTTCCCCTCCTCTCCTCTTCTCCCTTCGGTTCTCACTCTTAGATCTCTCTCTCCCTCTATGTATGTTTATGTGTCTGTGCATGTTTGTTTATTTGGTGTGTGGTGTGTGCTGTGAGTGAGTAGCAGCGAGAAAGGGTGAAGTGGCTCAGTGGAGAATGAACAGGTGGTAGGAGGAGGGGTAAATGTGTGTGTGGGTTGGGTAGAAAGGGGTTAGGGTTAATGAATTAGGAATTAGGGTTTAGAATTGGGAATTTAGAATTTGAGTAGAATTTTGAGTTAAAATTCAATTTAATCATTTTAATTAATATAATTAATTTTAAGAATACTATTTTATTCTTCAAATTACAAATTATTTGTAATTAAATATTTTAATTTAAAATTATAGATAAATAAATAATTTTTTTAGTTCATAATATTAATCAAAACTTTAAATTATTTCAATTTAAATTATATACAAAATTCTCTTTCATCTCCAATTACTAAAACTCTGAATTTTAATTAAGCAAAAATCATTAATTTTAGTAAATCAAAAAGATCTAATTTATAATTGAAATTTATATAAAACCAAATTAATTTAAAACATGAAGTTTCATAACCTTTCTAAAAAGAAAATCATATATATAATTATAAATAATTTATTATTTATTTTCTAAAAATCTGGGGCTTACAAAAATTATCAACAAATATGATAAATTATAAATAAATTATTATTTAATTTTTCAAAAATTTGGGTTGTTACAAGTTTGGCATTGTTCGATGATGACTCTAATGATGAGTGGTGTCGGTTATGGAGCGCTAGGGCTAGTAGAGGAAGGAAAAGTTAACAAATCTCTATGTTTTATTTTGAAGAGAGGTTGTTGAAATTTTTTTGAAGCGTTAAAAAAATAGTATCTTAAATTTTAGAGCGGGAATGAAACCAAAAATATATCATTGTTATAAATTTATTTTAAATTTATTTCTCTTATAAATAATATTTGTAATATATTTATAACAATAATTTTGAGTATTCTAAAAATTTAATATTTATAGAGAAAATTATTTAAATTTGTATAATTATTTAAATAATATAAAAAAATTATTGTTTGATAAAAAATTGTTGTAATGGTTATAAACCATTCTTTAAAATAGTCAAAGAGAACAGTTTTATTTTGTTGCTATAACATAATGAAAAATTGAACTTCAACAGTAACACTGTAAAAATCATTGTCTAAGACCATCTAATAGAACGGTTGTAAAGTGTAACATTTTGGTAACGGTTTTTATGCGTTTCTTTTGTACAATTATTTAAACAACAACAAAAAACCGTTGCTTAAACCCAAATCATGGTAACGGTTATAAAACTGTTCTTTAAAATAGTCAAAGAGAACGGTTTTAATTTGTTGCTGTAAAATAATAAAAAATTGAATTCAACAATAACACTATAAAAAATCGTTGTCTAAAACTATCTAAGAGAACGATTTTAAGGCGTTGCTAAAGCCCATATTTGTTGTAGTGAAATAATAATGATATAAATAATTTTATGCGTATGTTATAGGTTTGATTCCTATCATTTATTTGTTTCTAAGCAAAGTATTTGATGGAATATTTAGAGAGACTTCTATCTTATGAATCTGCTTAAATTATTTACAATATAGTCCTAATTCACTATGGCATACTTGTTTATAAGTAACAAAATTATTCATATTTATAAAACAATTCCAAACAAGATTATTCATTTTTTGGGTGTCTTGGATCAGGTCAAACAAAGACTTGACTCAGAAGAATACTCAACCCGAATAAAAATGCTGCAATCCGGTTTTTACTCTTTCAGAGGTTTTATACGCCGCCTCATGGCTTCATTGGTGAAGAGAATCTGATCGCAGCTGCCGCTCTGAAGCCACCGCTGTCATATCCTCCGCCGTCAGCCTGGCCTCACGATACCACTGAGTTATAGATCGTCTTCTTCCTCCAGCTCGATGTGCCACGGCTGATACCATCAATCTGGTGATGCGCTTGCCGCTGCTTGATTGTTGTTGGCACTGCCTCCACTACTAGTTTATACTGTGATTGTTGCTCACTGCGAGAGCGTTGTTCCTTCTATAGGTTGATGAATGCTGGTTCTTTTTAGAATGAGTCTTTGTTTCGTTTTCATATTTTTATCTTTTTTTTTGTATAGTTAGTCACAGAAAAATGTTTGGGGTTATTTTACAAATATAAAAAGTCTTGTTAGTCATGGGTAAATACATCATAATAAATTGGATCACATTATAAATATTTTAAGCAATTCTATCAGATAGAATTTTTTTTGAGAGCTTCATCAAATACTTTACTTATTTCTATTATCCAAAAATTTAACTATACTGTACCCTAACAGTCAGAGACAATTAGAGGGGCCAGGGTGTGTATCCTAATAGTATACGTAGGGGTGACAAATATGAAAGCCCGTCCTATTCCATCAAAAGCTCGTCCTTTGGCGGATTATTCGTTCCATCCCGTTTAATAAAGCGATTTTAAAATCTTACCTCGTCATGCTTAAATATTAAATAATATAAATTATCAAAAAAATATTAAATAATATATATAATTTTACAACTATTTTAATAAATTTATAATTTAAAAAAAATTAAAAAATTATAATTTTTAAATTCACAAACATTAAAATCTTTATAATTATAAATATGTAATAAACATAATCATAAACTAAATTTTTTAAAATAAAATAATAAAACTGACATTATCCAAAATAGAATAAATATTGTCCAAAATATATAATTAAACATCTACAAGTTTAAAATATAATCAATCAAACGTAAAACATAATTCAAAACACTAAATTAGAACATTTTAAAAAAAAATCTTAAGCCCGACGAGAAAGTCTGTCCCGCTCTGCCAAAACCCACGGTTTAAGCGGTGCGAATTAGGCAGACTTTTAATGTGTAACGGTCTTAATTTTTCAGCCGACCCACTTTTTTGACGGGTTACGCAGGCCAATCCGACAAATTTAGACCCATTTGTCATTCCTAAATATAACTGTACAAGCCTTTGTCCCACTCCTCCAAACAATATATATACATATTATTTTGAAAATTTAATTTCAAACTTAAAAAAATATTTAAAAATTAAAAAAGTACTAATATTAAACTATTTTATCGAGTTTAGATATTAATAAAAATAAAGCTTGTTTAACCAATAATCCACAAATTAAAAATATTAATTGAAAATAAGTAAAAAATAAAAGCAGAATCCTACTTCTTTCGCATATATTAAGGGTATGACTGTATATGCCTATATAAATATATATGGTCAACATATATTTATCGAACTATATATTTACTACTTCGTATTTTTTTTATAGAGTTTAATTTTAATATATTAATAGTATAAAACGTTTTATACAGTAATATAATCACATTTAAATATAACTATTCACGTGATTAATATAAAAAGTAATTATTTTTATTAATATAATATTATATAATTAAATATACGTATAAAATTACTTTATACTAATAAGATTAAAATTAAATTTATATTTTAATACTTATTTAATTATATAATTGTATTATAGTTGATATTTATTTATGGTCTCCATCCCTTCTTTTCAATGTTTCTTGACCTTTCTCTTGGAACTTGGAAGAAGGGGGAACCCCGAAATACAAGTAGATTTTAATTAACTCCATTCCCTATTTAGTATCTGTTGCATTTAATACAACTATTGAATAATTAAGTTGTCTGTCCGAAATTACTTCTCTTTATGCTTAGAGATAAGAATTCTGCCTCGCCAAAGTATATATATATATATATGTTACGGTGGGTAACCGGAGATTAGTGGGCCGGATGGCGTTGGTAGGCCCAAACGTGTGTGGGAGGTAGCTTTCGAGTGGACCTGTTACTCGGTGTTCCTCCGTCCGACTTGTACGTGTGAAAGAATGGGGGGTGGTACCTGCAAAGACACTCCAATGCCTAAGTTAGCAAGAGTGTGAGCAGGTTAGAGAGTATTGGAACTTAGAGATACCTGAAGGGTAGTGTATTTATAGTGGTGATCCAATAACCACCGCTGAAGTAGTGCCACCTTTTTAGGTGGATAACCGTCCCCATATCTTAGGGAGGTTAAGATATGGCTCTATGAAGTGGTTAGAGAGTTTCTAGGGGCAGTTACTCATTCGAATGAGTGTTATCTGCCAGCTAACCCTCGTGTCCGACTTCTTTGGAACAGGTCGTGTTCAGTACCGACTTCTGGGATGAAGGCTGATACTGGATGGAGGGCCAACCCTCTGGGCTGGGCGTCTTTGCTTGGATCCTGGGCCCTATTTATTGGGCCAGGGTATGAACAGTGCCCCTACTCGAGCCCAATTCCTTTTTTAAGAGTTGGGTTCGAGTATTCAACTCGGGGTCTTGGCCGATTTGCGAGAGGACCGACGTGATGATTAAGAACCGACGTGATTTTTCTTTGACCTTTCGGTTCTGACGGTTGCGTCTAATCAAGCGTCGTGTCCGTTGGGTATGCGTAGGGATTTAATGGCCTTGGTAACGGTGCACCTGTATTAAGAGTTGCCCCAGTTTTACCATTATGCCCCTAACGTCTTTATAAATACTTTCCCTCTCTTTCGTTGTTTCGTTTCTGCAATCTTTCAAATTTCCCTTGCATTTGTTCGTGCTGTATTTTTGCGTTTCGAAGGCTCTTACTTCCTCCCGTCTTGATTTCAGACTTAAAGGTTAGTTTTTTCCCCTTCCGTAACATGCTTTCTATTTGCGTGCCTTTATCTTGTAGGTAGATTTGGTTTGTAGGCTTTAGTTCCGTGCCCCTTCCCTTAGAGACCGTGTGTTGATTTTCCTTTTCTTTTGTAGGTTTCTTGTCACCCCCTTTTTAAGAAAAGAAAATGGCTTCCGTAGATGTTCTCTCCCAGTGGGTAGACGTTACGGTCCTAGGGGAGGAGCCCTCAGTTGACACTGAATTTATCACCCACCTTCGTACTCACTATAGAATTTGTACTTCTGAAGAAGATGAGCCAAAGTACGAGTTGGTAGTCCCGGGTCCAGAAGACCGGGTTTGTTTCGGGAGGGCTGACGAGACGGCCCCTCATTTCTTTTTTATGTATGAGAGTATGGTCACTCGTTTGGGCGTTTTTCTCCCTTTTTCAGAGTTTGAAATGTCTGTATTGCGTCATTGCCGAGTTGCTCCCACCCAGCTTCACCCCAACTCTTGGGGTTTTCTGAAAATTTATCAATTTATCAGCCAGGCCTTAGAGTTTCCGACTTCTCTGAGGATTTTCTTTTACCTCTTCCATATGACCAAGCCCTTCAGTGGGCTAAATAATAAGCAACAGTGGGTGTCCTTCCGAGCCATACAAGGTCGGAGGCTTTTTACCCTTTTTGACGAGTCCTTTCACGACTTCAAGAACTACTTTTTCAAAGTGCAAGCTGTAGAGGGTCACCACCCCTTTTTCCTGGATGATCATTCTTCTCCCCGATTTCCTTTATATTGGCTGGAGGCCTCCCCCTGCGAGAAATATGGTCTAGATGACCTAAATGAGGTAGAAGCAGCCATTGTGGGGTTCCTCCGAGAAGTGTGGGGGAGGGCCCCATACTTGGATACTAAAAAATTTCTCTAGGGGTCGCCGGCCTTTGTCCAGTCACAATTAGGTAGCTTTTTGCGTTTTCTCGCTCATTTCCGACTTGCAATTTTTTTTACCGACTTTGTCTGATTTTTAGCTACCAATTTGTTTTTGCAGAGATGGCAAAGAAAAATGCTCAAGAGTCTTACCAGAGGGTTCAGGAAGCCAAGGCAAAGTCTCGAGTTAGATCTGGTGGTGTTAGGACGGTTGTCTCTCCTCCTCCTCCTCGGAACGTTGGGACTCCCTCTCAACCTATTGTAATTTCTTCCTCTGCTCCCTCTCTGCCACCCCCTCCCGTCCGACCTACTCCCGAACCAGAGCCAAAGAAGCGCAAGACCTTAGAGTCTGGCGTTTCTGGTGAGGCAGACGCTCTTGCGTTCGTCCGAAAGAACATTTATCCTCATGCTCGTATGAGTATGGATGATGTTTCTGTTCGGCACTACCTCACCACTGTGGTTGAGGAGAGTCTTAAGACGGCGGGGGTTTGTGGCAAACTCTTAGATATATTTGAGAAGACTCCTATCAGCTCTTTAGGGACGACCTCGAGGGTCGAGGAGCTCGAAGGTAGGCTTCGCATATATCAGGATCATGAGAGGGAGTTGGAGGGGGAAGTTACCAAGCTGAAGGAGGAGAGAGACAGCCTCCGGGAGAAGGGGAAGAAGTTGCAAGCCCAATGTAACATGGAGATGGATTTGAGGAAAGCAGCGCAAGCCAGCTACAACAGTTTATTTGCTGATCTTGAGTCTGTAAAGAACGACTTGCTGAATGCTCGGAAGGCCTACACCGAGTTGGAGGACTCTATTGCGGATGGTGCTGATGAGGTTTGGAGGATTTTCAAGGAACAGGTCGGAGTTATTGCTCCTGACTTGGACCTTTCTCCTTTGGACCCTGATAAGATTGTTATTGATGGCGCAATCGTGGATCCTCCTGTCCCCGTGGTGGAGTCTGAGTCTGATTTGAAGACTCGGGGGCAGAGGATCGTAGAGTCCCCTCCTCGCTCTAAGGACACTCCGAGTTCCTCTACCATTCTTTCGACTTCCTCTTCGACTTCTGCTCCTGGCGTTTCCCCTGACTCTGCTGGTGGTGATCCTCTTAAAAAGTGATTTTGGCTATTGGGGCCCGGCCTGTGGGCCCCTCTTTTTAAACTCTTTGTATTTATTTGTTGGTGTTTTGAACAATTTTTGGCCTTTTAAGGCCGTAAACAAAACAACTTATGATGCCCTTTCTTAACAAGGGTTTAATTTAGCGTTAAATAAATGCCCTTTTTTGGATAAGGGTTTTGAGTTACCTTATGCGCGCATGCTTTTTCTGTTCGTGGTTCTTTTGACTCTTTGATCTTTTCTAGAAAAAACCTTTTCTTTGGGGCTTGCCTGCTTTTCTGAACTTCCTTGATTCTCCAGGCAGCCTTACTATTTTTTCTTAGTTTTTCCTTATCTCTTTTTGTTATTTTTAGTACTCAATTTTGTTTTATTGAGTTTTTCGTGACTTAGGCTACTTTTGCGATTCATTTTAACTTTACTCGGCTTCGTTTTCTGACTTATGAGTCAGATTGCTTCCGAGTTTTATCATGATCGACTTCTATAGCCTCTTTACGCTGACTTGTACCTCGTCGTTTTATTCTGACGACCATCTTGGTCGGTTCATGGGATTTTCACGTTTTGTCGAGCTTAAATCGGCGCGTTTCGTAGAAAGAGAAAAAAAAGGGAATTTAAAAGAGATATTTAAGATGAAAGAGATCTTTATTAATTGAGGAGGTACCTTATTGCTACTAAGAGCTTTTGATAATTTATTTCCCTTAGTCCCTACTATGATGCCTCGTTAAAAACCCTTCTCCAGAAAAAACCCTTTGATTCTGGGAAAAGAGTACATCAGGGAGTAGAGTTCGCTTTTAACTGTAGTACCTTTTCATATTACAGGCATGCCATGACCTTGGTAACTCGGTGCCGCCTAAGTCGGTCACCTTATAATAGCCCTTTCCTAAGACCTCCTTGACCTTGTATGGTCCTTTCCAATTAGCAGCGAGCTTTCCCTCCCCTGATTTGTTGACTCCAATGTCGTTTCTGATTAAGACTAAGTCGTCAGGGGTAAAACTCCTTCGAATGACTTTTTTGTTGTACCTTGTAGTCATCCTTTGTTTCAACGCTGCTTCTCTTATCTGAGCTTCTTCTCGGACTTCAGGGAGCAAGTCGAGCTCTTCTTTGTGCCCTTGTATATTCCTGATCTCGTCGTGGAAAATCACTCTTGGGCTTTGCTCATTGACCTCTATTGGGATCATGGCTTCTACGCCATAGACTAGTCGGAAGGGTGTTTCTCCAGTGGCGGATTGGGGGGTTGTTCTGTAAGCCCATAGTACTTGTTGGAGCTCTTCAGCCCAAGCTCCTTTCGCATCTTGTAACCTTTTCTTCAGCCCTGCTAGTATGACTTTGTTGGCTGCTTCGGCTTGCCCATTGGCTTGTGGGTGTTCCACTGAGGTGAACTGGTGTTTGATGTTCATACTGGCTACTAGGCTTCTAAAGGTGGAGTCGGTGAACTGGGTTCCGTTATCTGTGGTAATAGAATAAGGTATCCCGTACCTTGTGATTATGCTTTTGTAGAGGAACCTCCGACTTCTTTGTGCGGTGATGGTGGCCAGTGGCTCTGCTTCTATCCACTTTGTGAAATAATCTATTCCCACTATTAGGTATTTAACTTGTCCTGGCGCCTGGGGAAAAGGACCTAACAAATCCATTCCCCATTTTGCAAAGGGCCATGGAGAAGTGATACTAATGAGCTCTTCTGGGGGAGCCACGTGGAAATTTGCATGCATCTGACATGGCTGGCACTTTTTCACAAATTCTGTGGCATCTTTCTGTAAGGTTGGCCAGTAGAATCCAGCTCGGATCACTTTCCTGGCCAATGACCTGGCTCCGAGATGGTTCCCGCAGATTCCACTATGTACCTCCTCCAACACCTCGGTGGCTCTTGAGGTCGGTACACACTTTAACAATGGTGTTGATATCCCCCTTCTATAGAGAACATTTTTCACCAAGGTATAGTGTTGTGCTTCCCTTCGGATTTTCCGGGCTTCTTTTTCCTCCTTAGGGAGGATGTCGAATTTTAGGTATTCGACTAAGGGGTTCATCCATCCGAGGTTTAATCCGACCACTTCAAAGACTTCTAGTGTGTCTTCCGTTTTTACCACTAAAGGTTCCTGGAGAGTCTCTTGAATCAGGCTTCTGTTATTTCCTCCCGGCTTGGTACTTGCTAGCTTGGATAGGGCGTCTGCTCTGCTGTTTAGATCCCGAGTTATGTGTTTCACCTCGGTTTCTGCAAAGCGCCCCAGGAGCTCCGAAGCTTTTTCCAAGTACCTTTTCATATTTGGGTCCTTTGCCTGATATTCCCCACTTATTTGGGAGGTCACCACTTGGGAGTCGCTGTATACCATCACCTTCATAGCACCGACCTCTTCTGCCAGCTTCAATCCTGCGATCAAGGATTCGTATTCTGCCTGATTATTTGAAGCTGGGAATTCAAACTTGAGGGAAACCTCTATCTGGGTTCCCCTTTCATCTACCAGTATTATGCCTGCGCCGCTTCCTGTTTTATTGGAGGATCCATCCACGTAGAGTTCCCAGGTAGTCGATTTGTCCTCTTGGTCCCCTGCATATTCTGTAATGAAGTCGGCGAGGCACTGGGCTTTAATCGACGTCCGAGTTTCGTACTTCAAGTCGAACTCGGAGAGCTCTATTGCCCATTGGACCATTCTTCCTGCAATATCCGTCTTTTGGAGGATTTGCTTCATGGGTTGGTTCGTGCGAACTCTTATTGTGTGAGCCTGAAAGTAAGGCCGTAGCCTTCGAGAGGCTGTTACTAAGGAGTAGGCAAACTTTTCTAATTTGTGATACCTTAGCTCAGGGCCCTGTAGAACTTTACTGATGAAATAGATTGGGTGTTGACTGACCTCGTCTTCTCTTATCAAGGCTGCTGAGACAGCCTTGTCTGCCACGGATAGGTATAGGACGAGGTCTTTTCCGGCTATAGGTCGAGTCAAGATAGGAGGTTGGCTCAAAAACCTTTTGAACTCCTGGAACGCCTCCTCGCATTCGGGAGTCCACTCAAACTGGTGCCCCTTTTTCAGTAGGGAGAACAGTGGAAGGGATCTTAATGCTGATCTTGCCAAAAATCTGGAGAGAGCTGCTAGTCGGCCGTTCAGCTGTTGGACCTCTCTCAAACAAGTCGGGCTTTTCATCTCTAGGATAGCTCTACACTTGTCGGGATTGGCTTCGATCCCTCTTTGTGTTAGCATGAACCCTAGAAATTTTCCTGCCTCCACTGCGAAGGCGCACTTTGCAGGATTTAGTCTCATCCCGTGCAACCTTATGGTGTCAAAGACTTGTGAGAGGTTGGACAAGAGGTCGACTTCCTTCTTGGTCTTTACCAACATATCGTCGACGTATGCTTCCATTAAGTTCCCTAAGTGAGGGGAAAACACCTTATTCATCAGTCTCTGATATGTGGCCCCTGCATTTTTCAATCCAAATGGCATGACCACGTAGCAAAAGTTAGCTCTGGGCGTGATGAATGATGTTTTTTCCTGGTCTGGTTCATACATCGGGATTTGGTTATATCCTGAGTAGGCGTCCATGAACGACAAGTATTGATACCCCGAGCTGGAGTCTACTAGGGCATCAATGCTTGGTAGTGGATAAGGGTCCTTGGGACATGCCTTATTTAAGTCGGTATAGTCGACGCACATTCTCCATTTACCATTTTGTTTTTTGACTAGCACTACGTTGGCTAGCCATGTTGGATACTTGACTTCTCTGATGAAACCGGCTTCTAGGAGCGCTTGTACTTGTTCCTCTACTATTAGAGCTCGCTCTGGGCCGAGCTTGCGTCTTCGTTGTTGTACAGGCCGAGATCCCGAGTAGACCGAAAGCTTGTGGGACATGAGCTCGGGGTCTATCCCAGGCATGTCGGAGGCCTTCCAGGCGAAGAGATCGGAATTATCTCTTAGAAGCTTGGTCAACCCTTGTCTTAGGGTTTCCCTTAGGTTGGCTCCTATGTGAGTATTTTTTCCTTCCTCTTCGCCGACCTGAATCTCCTCGGTTTTTCCCCCGGGCTGGGGTCGCAGCTCTTCTTTAATCCTTGCTCCACCGAGCTCTATTGTGTGAACTTCTTTGCCTTTTCCTCTCAGGTTTAGGCTTTCATTGTAGCATTTTCTTGCTAGCTTCTGATCTCCCCTCACCGTTGCTATCCCTGCTGAGGTCGGGAATTTCATGCAAAGGTGGGGTGTCGATACCACCGCTCCGAGTCGATTAAGGGTAGCTCTGCCGATTAAAGCATTATAGGCCGACCCCACGCCGATGACTATAAAGTCTATACTCAGAGTCTTTGTCTTCTCCTCCTTTCCAAAGGTGGTATGGAGGGGCAAAAATCCTAGTGGCTTTATTGGTGTGTCGCCTAACCCGTACAAGGTGTCGGGGTAGGCTTTTAACTCTTTCTCGTCTAATCCTAGTTTGTCGAAAGCGGGCTTGAAGAGGATGTCCGCTGAGCTTCCTTGGTCTACTAGTGTTCTGTGTAGATGGGCATTTGCCAGGATCATGGTGATTACTACTGGGTCGTCGTGCCCAGGGATTATTCCTCGCCCATCTTCCTTTGTGAATGAAATGGTTGGGAGGTCGGAGGACCCCTCTTCAACCTGGTAAACTCTCTTGAGATGTCTTTTACGAGAGGATTTCGTGAGTCCCCCTCCCGCAAACCCTCCTGAGATCATATGGATATGTCTCTCCGGAGTTTGTGGTGGTGGGTCTCTTTTGTCCATATCATCTCGCTTTCTTTTTCCATGACCGTCCGACCTTTCTATGAGATGTCTGTCAAGCCGACCTTCTCTGGCCAGCTTTTCTATCACATTTTTAAGGTCGTAACAGTCGTTTGTGGAGTGCCCATATATCTTATGGTACTCACAGTAATCACCGCGGCTCCCCCCTTTTTTATTTTTAATGGGTCTGGGGGGAGGCAGCCTTTCGGTATTGCAAATTTCTCTGTATACATCCACTACAGGAATTTTCAGTGGAGTATAAGAGTGGTATTTTCTTGGCCTATCGAGGCCGAGTTCTTCCTTCTTCTTAGCTTCCCTCTCCCTCTCTTTTGTTAAGGGAGGGTGGCCGAGTCGCGAACTCGGGTCTCTTAGCCTAGCGTTCTCTTCCATATTGATGTACTTTTCCGCTCTTTCCTGTACATCACTTAAAGAGGCGGGGTGTCTTTTTGATATGGACTGTGAGAAGGGACCCTCTCTAAGGCCATTAACTAGCCCCATAATGACTGCTTCGGTGGGCAGGTCTTGAATCTCCAAACATGCTTTATTGAACCTTTCCATATAGGCCCGTAAAGACTCCCCGACCTCCTGTTTTATTCCCAGGAGACTTGGTGCATGTTTTACTTTGTCTTTCTGGATGGAGAACCTCATCAAGAACTTTCTGGAGAGGTCTTCAAAACTGGTAATTGACCTCGGAGGGAGGCCGTCGAACCACTTCATCGCTGTTTTCGACAAGGTTGTCGGAAAAGCTTTGCATCGCGTAGCGTCAGAAGCGTCAGCCAGATACATCCGACTTTTAAAGTTGCTCAGATGATGCTTTGGATCGGTGGTTCCGTCGTAGAGGTCCATATCGGGGCTTCTAAAGTTTCTCGGAACTTTTGCCCTCATTATGTCTTCGCTGAAAGGATCTTTCTCCCCTAAGGGAGAATCTTCTCTACCGTCGTGGGAATTCTGGCCTTTGAGGGAGGATTCTAACTTTAAGAGTTTTTTTCTAACTCTTTTCGTCGCTCTATCTCCTCTTTTAGGTTCTTTTCGGTTTCCTTTTGTCGTTCCCGTTCCTGTTCTAGCTGCTCGAGGCGACTGTGGATTAATCCCATAAGCTCAATTGCGTGGGATGGTCCTTCTTTTTCTGATTCGCGCCCCTCCGAGGAATTCACCTTCGGGTTTTTGATTCCGGAGGTGCCTTCCCTGTGTTGATCATTGGCTTCCTGGTGAAGGGTCTGGTCTGCCTCATTGTTTCCAATGTTCAGATTCTCTTGTTCAGAATCAGTCTCCACGTGACCCTCTTCAGGAGATCTATCCGCCATCACTGGTTGATCTCTCAGCTCCCCGGCAACGGCGCCAATGTTACGGTGGGTAACCGGAGATTAGTGGGCCGGATGGCGTTGGTAGGCCCAAACGTGTGTGGGAGGTGGCTTTCGAGTGGACCTGTTACTCGGTGTTCCTCCGTCCGACTTGTACGTGTGAAAGAATGGGGGGTGGTACCTGCAAAGACACTCCAATGCCTAAGTTAGCAAGAGTGTGAGCAGGTTAGAGAGTATTGGAACTTAGAGATACCTGAAGGGTGTCAGTGTATTTATAGTGGTGATCCAATAACCACCGCTGAAGTAGTGCCACCTTTTTAAGTGGATAACCGTCCACATATCTTAGGGAGGTTAAGATATGGCTCTATGAAGTGGTTAGAGAGTTTCTAGGGGCAGTTACTCATTCGAATGAGTGTTATCTGCCAGCTAACCCTCGTGTCCGACTTCTTTGGAACAGGTCGTGTTCAGTACCGACTTCTGGGATGAAGGCTGATACTGGATGGAGGGCCAACCCTCTGGGTTGGGCGTCTTTGCTTAGATCCTGGGCCCTATTTATTGGGTCAGGGTATGAACAATATATATATATATATATATATATATATATATATATATATATATATATATAAAAAAGATCAATTACAAAAATTACTAGAATACGTTAGTTTTTGATATACTTAAAATATATTTTATAAAATATATATTAAAAATAATTAAATAATATATATTTTTTGGTGTCGAATAATGTATATATTTTTACATAATATATAATAATTTATTTAAAATTAAACTGGTTAATTTTTAATATATAAAAAATATTTTTTAATTTATATTTGGCGACATACATCTTTTTCTTTCTTGCTGTTTTCAATAACATTCCCATCATGAGATACCCATCAACAATAAAATCTTATTCATTTTCGAAGAACAAAATGTTTAACTACTTGGCCACACCACGCCCAATCATCTCAAACTAGCAATGAATTTTAAATGTGAAATTTTGACTAAGTTTGGAGTTATAATTAGGACGGTATATACATGTACTACTTAAGGAGTTGACCGTCGTTGAGTTTTGACAAATTAAAGCTATCATGAACTATTTGCCGACTTTTTAATTTTAGATTTCTATTTATTATTTTGTCTAATTAAAATATTATTTGTATTATCACTGAATTTCCAAATGAATTATTGAATTTCATATGAAATAAAGTATTATTTTAATTTTTAATATTTGAAATATTATATTTTGATTTTAAATATTTTATTTCATCATATTTTAATTTGGTCAAAATTAAAAAAATTGCTTCTAAAAATATTATTTCTTTCATTATAATTTTTTTTAGATAGCGTAAAAAATGATAATTTTAATGACTACGGTAGTTATCGTAGTGATTTGAGAACAAAGATAATAGAATAGTAAAAAAAAAATAATAAAAAAATATTTAAAAAATTAATTTTAACCATAAATTAAAATAAAACATTTTAAATATTAAAAATAAAATTAAAACTCAATCTAAATATTAAAAACTAAAAGGAATATGCTCTTTTATAAGTAGGATTTAACTAATACGTACAATTTGCTCTTTTATAAATAGAATTTAACTAATATGTAAATAGATGATAAATTTATTATTAATAAAAACTTTTAAATATTTTTAATTACTAAATATAATATATATATTAAAAATTTAAATTTTTATATTCTTAATAAAAAAATTTAAATTTATAAACTTAACGTATATTTTTAGAGTACAAAGATAAATAAACTCTTATAAGTATTGTCAACTATTGTTTTCCATTTTGCACCATTTAGATTTAGTGTCCTTTTGAGTTGGGGGCTCATGCTTTTGTGGGTAAATAAAACATATTAAATGTCGGACGTTCCATAATCAATAAAGTAATAAATGTCGGCAGCAAAAGTCTAATACCGTATACTTCTATCATGTTTCATGTTTGTCATAACTTATGCTACCCTGAAACATTAGCACGTTGTTGTATTTAGATTCTTTTTTCCATACCTAATGTATCTATTATTGATCAGGGAAATCCATTATGTTTTTGTTGATTTATAGGTATTTTAATAGAGTTTAATTTTAATACATGATAAAAAAAATTTATACAATTATTAATAAAATTTAAATAATTAAATATTTTTTAAATAATAAATTTAAAATTAAAATTGATTATTTTTTATAATGTGATAATACACGTCTAAATTAGTTACACTGCTACTTGTGCATGAAATTAAATTCATCATAACAAATAGAATAGTTAGTCCAAAAATTTTTAAGTATTTTCATGTTTATTTAAGATAAGTATTAAACTTTCATCGCTTGGTTAAAAAAGAATAGACTCTTTTTAATCAACCACACTTTCCGATTTATTTAGATTAGATATAATAATTAAAAATAATCAATTTTTACAGTAACAAATATAAATAAATAGTAACATTTAAATATATCAAATCTTTACAATAATGAGAAGTAAAATAAATAGAGAGTAAATAATAAAAATATTTAGGAGATAATAAAAATTAATTTAAAATTATTTTATTTTATATTTTTAATTACTGTTTATTTTATTTTATATTCTTTACTTACTGCTAGATAATTGAGTAATATTAAATATAATAAATATATAACTATAAATATTATATATAAAAAAATTATAAATATTAAATTAAATAAAATCATTTTAAATTTTCTTTTCATAGTATTACCGATAGTTTAATAACTTTAACCTGTCTTTAATTATGATGATTTGATCAAGAAAGCCAAGCTTTATATGGCACTTGTCAATTTGCCATCAATAATTTTACATAATGCTTGTTGTAAACTCACCATATCAAAAAGCCATATATGAAATAGTGTAATCCAACTTTTCAGTTTATTAACCATTAGTATGAAGAATTCATGGTTTAGATTAGAAACGTGAGATGCTTGGGCTTATAGAAGTTGTTTTATGCATATCTAGATATATGGTTAATTAGCTTGCGGGTGGCACACATTGAATGGTACAGAAAATTTTCACTTTCAATGTTCCAATCAAGTTTGATTTTTTTGCTCAAGTGTTGAATAAGTGGTACTATGAATGCCAAGGCATCAATATCAAGATGATAGAGAACTTCAACTGCATTATGTATTAATGGCACGTACCCTTCCTCTCCCCTACTATAAATATTGCTCCTTGGTAGCTAGCTTTATCAAATTAAAAGTAAGAGATAAAAGAGTAGTTTATAGATTTGTTTTGTTGAGAGAACAAAACAAACATGGGAAAATTGCATAAGTATGTAAGTGTGCTTGCTTTGTTATTTGTATTTGTAATAGGAATAGCAGAATGTAGAAAAGTTAAAGATGATGAGTTAGTTGATGGCATTGGAGGAGGTGGAGGTCGGGGTGTTGGATTTGGTGGTGGCGGTGGAGGCGGTGTGGGTGGTGGTGTTGGTGGAGGCTTTGGTAAAGGTGGTGGTGCCGGAGGAGGAGTTGGGGGCGGTGGCGGTGCTGGTGGAGGCTTTGGAGGTGGTAGAGGTGGTGGTGGAGGGTTTGGAGGTGGAAAAGGTGGTGGTGTAGGAGGAGGAGCTGGCGGTGGTGGTGGATTTGGAGGTGGTACAGGTGGAGGATTTGGAGGTGGCAAGGGTGGCGGTGCCGGAGGAGGTGGTGGTGCAGGTGGAGGTTTTGGAGGTGGAAAAGGTGGTGGTGGAGGAGCGGGTAGTGGTTCTGGTGGAGGATTTGGAGGTGGCAGAGGCGGTGGTGCAGGTGGAGGTTTTGGAGGTGGTAGAGGTGGAGGAAGCGGAGGTGGTGCTGGTGGAGGCTTTGGAGGTGGAAAAGGTGGAGGAGGAGGAGTTGGAGGAGGTGGAGGAGCTGGAGGTGGTGCTGGTGGAGGTTTTGGAGGTGGCAAAGGTGGAGAAGGAGGAGTTGGAGGAGGTGGTGGAGCTGGAGGTGGTGCCGGTGGAGGCTCTGGAGCTGGAGGTGGTGTAGGGGGAGGAGTCGGGGGTGGTGCAGGTGGAGGATTTGGAGGCGGCAAAGGAGGAGGAGGTGGAGGTGGAGGAGGTGGAGGTGGAGGTGGAGGTGGAGGTGGAGGAGGTGGAGGCTTTGGAGGTGGAAAAGGTGGTGGTGTAGGAGGAGGAGTTGGTGGAGGCTTTGGAGGAGGTAAAGGTGGTGGTAGTGGTGGTGGCGGCGGTGGTGGAGGCGGTGGTGGTGGAGGCGGAGGCGGTCATGGTGGTGGATTTTGAATTAAAAAATTTCTTAAAAATACAATGTTGTAATGTCATGCAAATGTTGATTGTCACCTATCTATCCATGCATAATTGTCCCATGCAACAACGTAGTATGATTTAAATAAACTTGAAAGTTTTGTGATGCTTTTGTATGGTTGTTATGCAACACTTCTTAATTTAAGAACATATTTCGTATGAAAGTGTAATTTATTTAAACATTTATTTAAATGAAGATACTAAAAATATCTTTTTATGAAAAATTTTGTATTAAAAGTATACTTTGTTTGTTTAGCCAAATTTAAAAAAAAAATAATAATGCTCCACATCCTATAAAAAATCTATTCAACTCATCTAACAACTTTTTTTTTAACGCGCCTCCCTCGTCCCCCAAAGTTATGTGAAATATATGCACGCCCCCCTCTCCTTCTTATCAACGTAATAGATTTACGTAAACTTCTTCTTCAACGTAAATATTCATCTTCTTCTCTTCTTCAACATTAACAATTTGCATTGTAATTTTCAGATCTGCAATCTTTGTTGTTCGTTGTTGTTTTTCTCTGCTGCTCGTCCTTCTTTTTCCTATTCTTTTACCTTTTCTTCTTCGATTTTGTGGATTTATCTTCTTCATTTTCAGATTTCAATATTCTATCAAAATAATGAATAATTCAACTTCAAATTAGTTGAATGAGAGTGTTTTGGATTATTCTTCTGAAACGAATCAAGCGGACGAGGTTTGGATTTTTTTTTAATCGAATTGAATTAATAATCTCTCAATTGTAGAACAGGTGTTTTGAATTTACATAATGGATAATGTTTCGTTCATTTAGTACTATACAATTTTTTCACCATAATAACGTGTTCGGTTCATTCTGCAAAAAGCTGTTTGAATTTGATTTTATATAATGGATAATGTTCCGTTCTTTTAGTACTATACAATTGTTTCACCTTAATAACGTGTTTGGTTCATTATGCAAAAAGCTGTTTGAATTTGATTTTATATAATGGATAATGTTCCATTCATTTAGTACTATACAATTGTTTCACCATAATGACGTGTTCAGTTCATTATGAAAAAAGCTGTTTGAATTTGATTTTATATAATGGATAATGTTCCATTCATTTAGTACTATACAATTGTTTCACCATAATGACGTGTTCGATTCATTATACAGAAAGCTGTTTGAATTTGATTTTATATAATGGATAATGTTCCATTCATTTAGTACTATATAATTGTTTCACCATAATAACATGTTCGGTTCATTCTGCAGACCAGGTGTGTTGTGCATGAACAATTTATCCCAAAGGTCGGGATGATTTTCAAGACACTAGAAGAAGCCGGAACGTGCTACAAAAATTATTCCAAAGAGTTTAGGAGTTTCTGAAACTGAATACTAATAGCAAATTTTTTTTTTTAAATTATCTCTCTACTATAATATTGATATATGCACTTTTTCAGTTCATCCTGTGTATTAATTTCGGTTTATTTATTTTTTTTGGAGCTCTTAATGTTTGATAAATACCCTGATTCTATTCACTGTCAACCTGGAACAAAACAGTAGCCAGATTAACATTAATTAACATCTCAAACCAACAGAACAAAGACTAATCCATCTTGAATCAGATATATACATTAACATTAAATTTTTAATAACATTTACATTAATATTCACATATATACATTGTTTGGTTTTTTAAACAAGTTAAATAAAATAGTGTTAATTATAATCAGTCAAACAAAGTATATCATATTTACTATCTATATCCCCAGATGTGAATTTACAATCGGGTTGCAGAGGACAGCAGATGGCTTTGGGAGTCTTATTTCTTTAGATGCCCGAATCACTTGGTCTCTGATTTTGTTAAGTTTGTGCAACATAATATTTGGACCATATTCGAGCCTGAAGCCAAAAAAATTTGGTCAATGCTTCACTCAATACACCTACAAGCACAATCACGCATATTTTAATTAAGTGAATCAAAATGGCCAACCCAACTGAACTGAACACCATTCATGTACTAAATAAAACGTGATAAACATTCAATTATCAAGAAAAATTTTTCTGCATGCAAAAGAACTCAACTAAACTCATAACAATCAGGTGAATTAAATGACAAATACTAGTGAACCTAACACCAATCATGTGCTGAATAAAACGTGAAAAAAATTCAATCATCAAGTAAATTATTTCTGTATGCAAAAGAACTCAACTAAACACACTAATAATCTAATGAATTAAAATAACCAACTCCACTAAACTGAATTTCATTGATGTTCTGAATAAAACTTGATCAATCCCGCTACGTTACCAACAGTATTTCTGTCAACTTCTGCCAATTCTTATCTATAACTGTGTTTAATGGAAGTGTCTTTGTGGATGTGTCTAATAAAAATGTCTTTTTTATGGCTGTGTTTAATAGAAGTGTCTTTATAGATATATTTTCTGGATATGTCTCTTTATATGTGTTTAAAATATAATAATTAATTATTGTTGGCAATAAGTTGGCAGATAATATGTTGGTATCCTATACTTTTCCAAACTTGATAAACATTCAATCAGCAAGAAAAATATTTTTGCATGCAAAAGAACTCAACTGATCGAATGCATTAACAATCAGGTGAATCAAATGACAAACACCTGTGAACCGAACACCAATCATGTGTTAAATATAACGTGATAAATATTCAATCATCAAGTAAATCATTTCTGCATGCAAAAGAACTCAACTGAATACACTAACAATGAGGTGAATCAAATGACAAACACTAGTGAATCAAACACCAATCATGTGTTGAATAAAATATGATAAATATTCAATCATCAAGTAAATCATTTCTGTACGCAAAAGGACTCAACTAAACACACTAACAATCAAATTAATGAAAATGAGCAACTCCACTAAACAGAAAGAAAATAAGAACATATTTTCATTCCTATGCCCTGGTTATGCCAAAAAAATGGAATCAGATTAAGTCAATCTACTAAACGAAGTAACTCAATTCAGTAAACTTAAAATGCAACTAAGAGAAATGCGATATTGCAAGATTTTGAATGAACAGTAGTTTTTATCATACCTTTTCGCAATCTCTGTTCTTGTTTTCGTTCGTATTTTCTTCTTCCTTTCGAAATCTTCTCGCAAGTCTTCTCCACTAACGGTTTTCGCAGAGAACACGAGTGAAGTTTGAGAGATTTTGAGAGAGATTTGAACTTCTCCAGTAGTAGTTTCAATGTTGAAGAAGGAACGTTGTTTCATATTCAAGGCGCGAATGAATATGTTAACGTTTCGTGCGTTTGGGCACGTGGAGTCACGTTTCATTTAATGAGATTGGATTTTTTTTTGTATTGGGCCAGTTTGGATGGACTTGGATGAAAAATTATATGGATGTGTAACATGAGGCTAATTTTTTTCAATATGAGACCAAGTTTGGTGTAATGCTGAGTTATGAAATTTGGGGGAGTTTTACACCTTTGTGACGGCGTTCAGGTGAAGGGAAGAAATCGAACGGTCCGATTTATTACAGTTGAAAGGGGACACAAATCGGACCGTCCGATTTGTGGTTTATGGAAGGCAGTGTATGAAAATCGGACCCATCGATTTCATGCTTTACATTTAAATTTTTTTGGGTCCAAAGAAATCGGACCCAGCGATTTCTTTGCTGGATGAGAAAAAATTTTACAAGTCATAAAATCGGACCCAGCGATTTTCAACCATCACACTTGCGTAAAGCACCATGTACTCTCATACCCATGTGATACTCCATCTTCTTTCCAATATGAAAAATAAAAAAGTGTGTAACATGACTGTTAAAAAAATAATACTTTTATAACATATCAAAATCAAACTTTACAATTCATCATCTAATGGTAAAAAAGAAGCATATTCATATGAAGACAATTATAAATTTTTCATAATAGTATCCACTATTTATTTATTTAGTCACATTTTAAATAAAAATAATATTTTTATAATATATCAGAATTTAATTTTATAATTTATCATTGAAGAATCAAAAAGAATAATATTCACATAAAGACAATTATAAAATCTTTATTAAAATATCCACCTAATTAAAAAGTGAATGCTCTCATTCTCCAAAATTTATGGGAGAATTCATACCTTAATTATGTTAATCAATACATTATAGATGTGGCATCATTAATCTCAATAAGCTAATAAATAAATAAATAGTTTTAAAAAATTAAAATTTAATATATTTTAAAGATATATTAAATATTATTTTTGTAAAAATACCAATATGTATATACCAAATATTATTTTTTATTGAAATTAATATAAAATATAAAATAAAAAGCTCTTCTTTTCTTACTCAGACAATACTCTCCTCCAAATAAAACACCTCAGGCTTAAAAGAAAACACCTCTTCACTATCCACAGATTTGAACCTTCGCTGGCAGCTCTGCCACCACCGCTGTTCGTCACCGCTCACCAACACTATCACATCCCTTTCACTCCTTCATTCATATCCATCACACCGTCTCTCACATCATCTGTCTCCGTGAGCCTTGTTCACACGGTGTCTACTTCCTCTACTAGCGTCATCGCGTATTGCCATCATCTCTCACGTCCTCTGGCTCTGTGACCTCTATTCGCACCGCTCTATATCCGCCTCCTCCACTAATATCGTTGCATCTCCATCAACGTATCTCAACTCCTCTGCCTCTGTGACCCCTGTTCGCACCGCCTTTGTGTTCGCCTCCTCCACCAACACCGCTGCGTCTTGCTGCTGCTTGCCGTGGCCACTGTGTCCTCCGTCACTTGCCCTACAGCACTCCATTTCTGTCACTCGAGCCAGCGCACAGAGTTGATATTAGGTTTGTAGATTTGTAGTTTATAAATTTGTTTATAGATTTGTTTCGTTAAGAGAACAAAGCAAAGATGGGAAGATTGCATAAGTATGTAAGTGTGCTTGCTTTGTTGTTTGTATTTATAATAGTAATAGGAATAGCGGAATGTTAAAAAGTTAAAGATTATGAGTTAGTTGATGGTATTAAAGGAAGTAGAGGTGGGAACGTAACATTGAATTTGGTAGGGGTGTGCAAAAAAACTGGTTTCACTGAACTGAATTGAAACTGAACTGAAACTGTTTTAAATAAACCAGTTTTTTTAAATAAAAAACTGAACTGAAACCATA